>NC_134406.1:254202091-254349591 GCF_038048845.1 Mixophyes fleayi
CCGCCACTAATGCCCCCTAGTGTCCCATTGTCTTTGTATTTATTGCTTTTAACTCTGCCATTATTGTACTGCATTGGATTTGCCATTCTCCTGCAGGTGTAGTACGATATAATGATACTGACTACCACGACAGTGATTAGAACAACGTATGAAATCCGAACACTGATACCCTGACCTGAAAGAAAGATCGACTTACCATTCCCCAGATGCTGTCATTTCACGACCCGATGTGTTGGCGACTGTTGAAAATGACGTCACTTCAAAGTGCGACTTCTCTTAAAGTGGTGATTTACGGTCCCAGCTGACATTCATCTCATGTAAGTATTATCTTAGGGTTAGGGTCAGGGTTTAGGGGTTAGGGGTTAACCCTAGCCCCTAGCCCTAATTGAGAATTTTCTAGGATTAGGGCTAGGGGTTAGGGGTTAATCCTGACTCTAACCCTAACCCCTAACACTAACCCTAACCCCTAACATAATACTTGTATGAGATGTATGTCAAACGGGTCTGTGCATCGCCACTTTAAGAGGAGTCACACTTTGAAGTGACGTCCTTTTCAACAGTCGCCAACACATCGGGTCATGAAATGACAGCATCTGGGTAATGGTAAGTCGATCTTTCTTTCAGGTCGGGGTATTAGTGTTCGGATTTCATCTGTCATTCTAATCACTGTAGGGTAGTCAGTATCCTTAAAGCTGGACAACCACAGTATACTGCTCTACCACAACATTGCTGTGCCAAAATATTGCCTTGCTGTTACAATTCATGTTTCTGTGGGTAGACCACTGAAGACCGCATGTGGTTTTAAATCTGTTAGAACAAAACTTTGGTAATTAAAACCCCCATTTCTTGGCACCATGGGATTGTGGTCATATATCATAACTTATGCTATATAGCCATTCCAAATGAGTTGAAGTAACTGAGAATACATTTACATCATGTCCAGCCGACATTCCATACTATAGTCTCCCAAAGACACAATTACAGTGTGAGTATGTGTACAACAACAGCAGTGGGCAGATGTATTTCAGCTCCTTTCCCTGCTCTCTCCCTAATTATAATTACATACGATATAGTTTTCTTCGTTGCAGTTCTTAGGCTTGTAATTATACACAATAATGTTGCAGTAATTGTTTTGTTTATAACGGTAACAATTTAAGCACTAAAGTAATGGACGGAATCAATAGAACCTTGATCTGTGATGACATTCTAAAATCTAACATTACATTTGGACAGAATATCCCAACAGATACAAACCTTTGTGTAGATGGGGAAGATTGTGTAATCAGGAATGGTCATTGATGCATTTGTAGATTTGCAGCATTGACTATTGGTCTTGCCATCTATCAGGTACCAATTTCCTGGTTAAAAGGGCAGAGTGATGGATGTTGTAATAACAAGAAGGTAGAACTGTGGAGATTCTATCTGGTATTGATTTTATGAGTATATTTTCTGAAAAGTAGATGTTATTCCAAAGTCTTTATATCTCGGGTAATCACTGCCTCTGTTGTAAAGACAGCCAGTGTTCACTTAGCTGTACAACACTTTGGCAGGTGAATGTAAGGAGATTTTGTTAGAACTTCCGTTACTGATAAGAACATGTTAAACATTTAAAATTGCTATATTATTTTTCTCCAAACTTATATAGAAAATGCAGAAAATCAAGGCAAGTTGTAGTTTTCTCTTGTGTTAATTTGTTCTATGTCCTTTAATGTTCTAAATATGTTCATGTAAGCAGTAAAGCTACTGGAATACGTTTCAGTGTTTGTCGAACCAGTTTGCTGAATCAGCTCTAAAGTTCAAAAAATTGTCGTAAAGGATGAACTAAAAAATGTAAAGTAGGTGAGCTGGTTACGACATGTTTGAACTTGTTTCAGCTTAAATGGTCTTTTTAATAGTTTTCCATACTGTGAACTTTGACCTCAAACTTCATTCAGTCATTGAGCAAAGTAACGGAACACAAGTCAAATCAACCAAAAATTCTTGATCGTAATGCAAACAAAATTGAGGCCCTTGAACTAGCCATATTCTATCGAATTACAAACCATTTTGAATAATTGGAGCAACTCTAGCCAGCGGGCTTCAGTTCGTTCCTTAAGCTGAATATTCAGGGAGGTGACAGCTGACTGGTGATAGATAAGGCTCAATCATTAACATGGCAGTATATGAAGAAATGTAAGTCTTTTTAATATTAAATCTATATTTGTAATATGAAATGTATTCAAGTTGCAAAGCATGGCTTTTTAGTTAGATATTGGGTGTGCCTATGTTTTCCGACTTTATTGCAAAGCAAGCTGACAAGTGACCGGGCTCAATGGACAGAAATTCCAATGAATACCTGACCTTCATCATCATCATCATCATCATCATCATCTATTTATATAGCGCAACTGATCCCGTAATGCTGTACAGAGAACTCATTCACATCAGTCCCTGCCCCACAATCTAAATCGCCTAGCATACACACACACACACACACACACACACACACACACACACACACACACAGACCAATAGAGGCTAAAGGCAACTTAATACCAGCCAATTAACCTACCAGTATGTTTTTGGAGTGTGGGAGGAAACCAGAGCACCTGGAGGTAACCCACGTAAACACGGGGAGAACATACAAACTCCACACAAATAAGGCCATGATCGGGAATTGAACTCATGACCCCAGTGCTGTGAGGCAGAAGTGCTAACCTCTAAGCCACCGTGCTGTCCACATAACCATGGTTGTAAGTGGACAGATGGTCTATATCGATGTACAACTGCTCCTTTTAAGTTTGTGGACACACCGAGTAATATCTAATGATAACATATGTGCACTAAATAATTATTTACATGATATGAAGAAATATGCTGATCCTAGGTGTACAGTCATGGCCAAAAGTGTTGAGAATGACACAAGTATTGGTTTTCACACAGTTTGCTGTTTCAGTGTTTTAAGACTTTTTGTCAGATATTGCTGTGGTATACTGAAGTATAATTACAAGAATTTTATAAGTGTCAAAGGCTTTTATTGACAATTACATTATGTTTATGCAAAGAGTCAATATTTGCAGTGTTGACCTTTGTTTTTGAAGACCTTTGCAATTTGCCCTGGCATGCTGTCAATCAACTACTGGGCCACATACTGACTCATGGCCGCCCATTCTTGTCTAATCAATGCTTGGAGTTTGTCAGAATTTGAGGGTTTTTGTTTGGCCACCCGCTTATTGAGGATTGACCACAAGTTCTCAATGGGATTAGGGTCTGGGGAGTTTCCAGGCCATGGACCCAAAATGTTGATGTTTTGATCACCAAGCCACTTAGTTATCACTTTTGCCTTATGGCAAGGTGCTCCATCATGCTGGAAAATGCATTGTTCATCACCAAACTGTTTTTGGATGGTTGGGAGAAGTTGCTCTTGGAGGATGTTTTGGTACCATTGTTTATTCATGGCTGTGTTCTTAGGCAAAATTGTAAGTGAGATCACTCCCTTGGCTGAGAAGAAACCCCACACATGAATGCTTTATTGGATGCTTTACTTTTGGCATGACACAGGACTGATGGTAGCGCTCACCTTTCCTTCTCCGAACAAGCATTTTTCCAGATGCCCCAAACAATCTAAAAGGGGATTCATTAGAGAAAATGACTTTACCCCAGTACTCAGCAGTCCAATCCCTGTACCTTTTGCAGAATATCAGTATGTCTCTGATGTTTTTCCTGGAGAGAAATGGGTTCTTTGCTGGCATTTTTGACACCAGGCCATCCTCCAAAAATCTTCGCCTCACTGTGCGTGCAGATGCACTCACACCTGCTGCCATTCCTGAGCAAGCTCTGCACTGGTGGTGCCCCGATCCCGCAGCTAAATCAACTTTAGGAGGTGGTCCTGGCACTTGCTGGACATTCTTGGGCGCACTGAATCCTTCTTCACAACTATTAAACCTCTCTCCTTGAAGTTCTTGATGATCCGATAAATGGTTGATTTAGATGCAATCTTACTAGCAGCAATATCCTTGCCTGTGAAGCCCTTTTTGTGCAAAGCAATGATGACTGCACGTGTTTCCTGGCAGATGACCATGGTTAACAGAGGAAGAACAATGATTTCAAGCACCACCCTCCTTTTAAAACTTCCAGTCTGTTATTGTAACTCAATCAGCATGACAGATTGATCTCCAGCCTTGTCCTCATCAGCACTCTCACCTGTGTTAACCAGAGAATCACTGACCTGATGTCAGTTGGTTTTTTTGTGGCAGGGCTGAATACAGTGGCAATGTTGTTTTTGGGATAAAGTTCATAGTCATGGCAAAGAGGGACTTTGAAATTAATTGCAATTCATCTGATCACTCTTCATGACATTCTGGAGTATATGCAAATTGCCATCATATAAAATGAGACAGCAGACTTTGTGAAAAATATTATTTGTGTCATTCTCAAAACTTTTGTCCATGACTGTACACAGTGGAACAGTGTTTAGCATTGTCCCTCTAGAATGTAAGCTCTCGTGGGCAGGGTCCTCACTACCTATTGTCCTATGTCTGTCTACTCTCTGACTCCCTTGTTCATCTTATCAGATCTTTTGCTGCACTCTTTGTGAGACCCCATAAAATTACTCGCACTCATCTGTGGGGTACTTTATTCTGAGGAGTCTGTTACCGATACCGAGTATACAGACAAAAAAATTCCGATGACTATAACAGCGACTTGAATTAAATGCAGACTTACAATAAAACAGACAGAAGACATTTCCAATAACGCTGGCATCTAGACTGCTATAAATGTGCGAACAGAGTGAATGGCGGCACAATAAACATAACATAAAAGATAAAGTAAATCAAATACTTAGCTTCTAATATGTTCAAGTAACTTCAAGTTAATTTCAAGGACCCCTCTTTCACACAAAAGCTGGAACCACAATGGGCACCTTTCTTCCTCAAGGTCCAGTCATGAGGCAAGGGTCTCTCTGGCTGCATTCCAGTTTTATACTCAGAGAACAAAGAGTCTTAGAATCAACTTACCGTGTATACTCGAGTATAAGCCGAGTTTTTCAGCACACTTTTTGTGCTGAAAAAGACCCCCCTCGGCTTATACTCGAGTGATGCTCGGGGTGAGGTAGGTGAGTGGCATCCCTAGTGGGGAGAGAAGGTGCCGTACTTAGTGCAAGTCAGGCTGCAGCAGAGCGGGCAAGGTGGGTGGTGCAGGAAGAGCTGAGCACTCGCTCAGACGCTGCCCGGCATTAGACTGCGCATGCGCAGAAGATCTCCCGGGTCCCGTTGCAGACTGCTGTTCCTGATCGTCTGCGACTTGGGCTCCGGGTGCTGCTGGGAAATGTCCACCTTTCACTGCAACTGAATAGATAGACCCAAAAGGTGAGTGCAGTGCCTGGGACACATCATCCTCTAGTCCCCAAGCACGGAGCGCTTACTTATACGAGGGGGGGGGGGGTTTAACAAACTTTATTCACTCACACTTTTATTTGGATTCATACTTTGCAATTGAAAACAGATAAGGGACTGCAATGTATGGATTTACATTACCATTTACTCTAGAGATGGTTCTCTCTCAGTATAACTAAACTTAGGAAGACACTTTATAGAGAAATTACAGAACAATTTTTGTGTTCTCATAATAACGTCCCCTCTTTATGTGTGATGTCCGGACACTATTAAGGGCAGAATTCTGTAAGCTGTCATGGAGGCATTTATCAGGTTTAGAGAACTTGTATCACCTGTTGTACAAGTTTCAGCCCGTGGCAGCTGCTTATGGTCCAGAAGAACTGGAGAGCTGAAGGTTGCCCAAACCTGGAACATAGGCTGCAGCTCATTGATTAGCAAATTGGCATAATAATAGTGTACCAGGTAGCCATTAGCCTAATGTGGTGCAATCTAGGTAAAGTTAACACAACATATACCGCCTTTCTAAAAACCCAATTTGTATATATTTAAAACTTTCTAGTTCTTACACAAAATATTCATACATCCACACAGGCAGTTTTGTGGGTGGTAATAAATATAAATGACCAGTGTACTTCATGTCATTTCTACAAAGTTTCAAAAGTAAAAGTCTCAAAAGTCTTTGGGCCTGAGTCATTAAGGCAAAAATGGAGTAAATGTTCTCTGGGACAAACCATGTTACAATGCAAGGGGTGCAAATTAGTTTATTATTTCGCACATAAGTTAAATACTGGCTGTTTTTTCATGTAGCACACAAATACCTGCTAGCTTTATTACTACACTGAAATTTAATGTTGATCTAGGACATGCCCTACCCTAACTATAAATCTGTCCCCACATTTTAAATTTACCTCCTGCTCCAATGCAACATGGTTTTGCCCAGGTGTAAATGTTACTCCCTTTTTATGCTTTGCTCTCCTTAATGACTCAGGCCCTTTGTGTTTGTCAGTATAGTATAAGCACTTCTCCACCTTCTGGCTGAAAGTCATAAATCCATATTGTCATATTTATACAGTTGTCATAATGGCTTTTTCTCCAGTATCAAGCAATGTAGGCCACATTTTCAGCAGTTGGTAAATGTAACAGGTTTCTGCAATGTCTCTGACCATGATTTGGATCAATGTAATTCATTCAGCTTCAGGTTGCTGTAAAATTTCTTTAGCTTTTCCTTGACATAACAATTCCTGCACCAAACGTCTTAGCACAAGCAGTGCTGTTTCCAGGATGAACTGCATAGCGTGTTTTGTAAATAGTTCAGTTATTTGCACACTATTGAAGTTATAGGTGTATAGGTGCTGTGTTATCAGCATGTCCCACATTGTTCTTCCAGTTCTGGACAGCAGTCCAAATAGACTTATTGTCAGATGTCCCATTTGTAATGCAGAAATTTACAGGGCTTTCAGTCTGTTCAGTAACTTGGTAAGCAGTCTTGGGTTCAATCAGTTGGCTAGCCCCTTCTCCTCCTGTCTGATGTCTGACAGTCTGTAAAGATGGCTGCGTTTCTGTAGCGAAAGTCCGCACAAGTTCTTTATCAGTTTGTTGTATCAGAAATTGCTCTCTGACTTGAAAAATCTCCCAGCATAGAGATGTGCTCATAGAGAATGCCAAGATAAACAGGTCTGGTATTATTAGCAAAGTTCGCTTAAATTTAACTAGTCCTGCAAGTAGCTGCGGTACATCATGTACAACATGGGAGTCTTCTCCTTTCATATGTCCCCTCTCCTGTGAGTACCATCATCCATGTATTAAAGCCTGTGTCTGTACCACTTTGTTGTGCACATGTAGCATTTCTTTATTGACTTCTTCAGCAATAGACATGACAGGTTGTGCGGTTGCCGTTGGTAATGGTGCATCTTTCAGTAGTTTTAAAACCATTGACTCATTGGGTTTTATCAGGAAATACAATGGGGTATGGGTTTCATTACCAATTGCAAAATCTGCAACTTTGTCACTAAATAATCCCCCAGCCAATGTGTCTGTAATTGTCTGTTGCTCTCTGTTATCAGACACGTCCCCAATCAGTGTGTGTCTTGTTGCATGTCCATTGTGCTTTGATGTGTATGACACGTTGCTAAATATCAGTGTGTTACCTAACCCCATCACTGTGTTTTCCTCAATCTTCTTCTTTATACCATTATCAGGTAACCAGTGGAAATTTTTTGCAATGAAGGTCTGCTCATAAAACACACCTTGTTTGCATGTTTCATTGTTAAACTCAACAGTGACACTATTAGTTGTTTCGTGCCATGTAAATGTAATTCTCTCATAGGGGTATTCTTCAGTCTTACAAACAAGGAATTTAGGAGTGATGTGATTTGGGTGAGCCACTCCTATTTCATCATCATCCAGTACAGCCCCCTTGAAAGACACCAATTACATTCCTTGTTCTGACTCATTCTGAAAGCAGCAACACTGCCCATCTCACAAGTCACAACATTCCTGCCAAACACCTCGCTCCTTGTTTGCAATACATCAGTTGACAAGGCTTCACCTAACATTTCCCCAACAGAATCTTTTAACTCTATACTTTCACATATCTGTTTGGATTCTATGTCTTCCTTATCTATAGTGCATATGTATTCATTTGCTAGATAAGTCTCTTGTCTCACAGACGGCATGTTAGCTCTTAAAATTTCTTTATGGGTAAAACAAATCTCCCATTTCTGAACTGCATCCCTCTGTGCAGACTCCCACCGAATCACAATATTCACACAGACTTGAACTATTTGTAATGTCTGCATTCAATAATTCACTGTTCCCTTTATTTCACTCTGTGCAGCGATTGACCCCATTTTTTACAGTTTTTATAACTTTTTTGCATCTTTTCCAAAGTTTGCAATTACTTAATGCAGGTATTACTTTTTCAAATTTACAATTTGTTCTCCCTTTACAAAACATGTTTCTAGTACAACAGACAAACAGACAAACTATCAGTGTGATTAACTGATCATAAATCTCTCTCACTGCAAGGTGAGCCAGAGACACAAAACAATGTGATGTACTATAATACCATAATTCTCCCTCACTCTCAGGTGAGCCAGAGACACAAAACAATGTGATGTACTATAATACCATAATTCTCCCTCACTCTCAGGTGAGCCAGAGACACCAGGTCTTCTAGACCATTCACAAATCTCTTACAAACAGAGATTAGCCTTTTGAAACCCTGCTCGCAGCGCCATTAAATGTTCCAGGTTGAATCAGGTTATTTTGGTTTCAAAGAGTTAATGACTCATGAATGCAAGATTTATTGTGTAGTTTACCTTTATTTTTACAATAAACATAACATAAAAGATAAAGTAAATCAAATACTTAGCTTCCAATATGTTCAAGTAACAGTCAATTACCAGGACACCTTTTTCACACGAAAGTTGGAAAAACAATAGCCACCTTTCTTCATCAAGGTCCTGTCATGAGGCAAGGGTCTCTCTGGCTGCATTCCAGTTTTATACTCAGAGAGCAAAGGGTCTTAAAATCAACTTACATATAAGGGTATAAACATATTTTTATATTACTGATAAGAAGTAATATATTCTCGCTCATGTGCAGAAGCATTTGAGACAACGCCCTGGCATTATATGTGGAGATGTCTCGGTCCAGCCTTTGATCAGATAAGCATTTTACAATACAAAGAGAAAAGTATGAATATAGCAAAAATAGAACTCAGTGGGCATTTTGATAGAACTGTTACATATATAAAAAAAGATGATAATAATGATACCCGATGTGCCTTGCTGTCACCTACCTTTAGAAAAGACATAAAATGTGTATAAAATGTTTTATATAAAGATAATAGTAATAATAATAATAATAATAATAATAACTAGGGAAACCTGGCGGTAACCGCCTTAAGTTAAACTGAAATGTAATGACTAAATTACTTTATTAACAGAATTCAATAACTTTTTTATACACATTACATGTAGAAATGTAAATAATGGAGTATAATGAATAACTAACCATATTATAAATTACCATATTAAAGGAACTAAAGAATTTCTTTATACATTACATTATATGTATTACAGTTTGTATTTCTAGCCGTACGGTGCTCACTGGCCCGTTGAGTGTCGAGGATATAAAGTTGGGCATAACTTGGAGTAACTGCAGTATCTGGATGCTTCCTATTAAGTGATGTATAGCAACATGTATTGTAAAGGTGTATGGTCCGTTGCCAGATAACTCAGCAATAATAGCTTTGAAAGATGTGAAAGCAAACGCAGATTTGTATCTGAAGATATTATGGAGATAACGAGTAGGTAATTTGAGGGTATTTGTCATAAACAGCCCTGGTAAATATGGTGGAACAATCACATTGGACAACGAAACCTTTCCATTGTGACAGTAGCCTGAAAAATGTCCGTCGATCTCCTGTACAGAAAGGTATAGGGCACCACAGTTCAGACACTGCACGTCCATAGGACCCAAAGAGTAGTATTGTGGCAAATACGTCATGTCCAATGTGCAACTGATTACCTCGATCGCCCCAAGCCTGCTGGATCAACCACTGAAGACACTAAGCTCTAATATAAATGCAGCCCCTGTTCCTCCAGGTGTCTCTGTGTACCTGGAGGAAGGAGGTTTGGCAAATTCCACAGTTAGATTAGCCTCACCTGTTCTCAAATGCAGTGCCTACACCAGAGTCATGTGCTCTCTTTGGGGTTGCAATTCCTTGCTAGGTCTACCAGAGGTTGACACAGAAAACGCCTACCAGCCTCTTAATAAATGAGTAGTGATGACACACACCATGAGACAGGGAAAAGCCACTTAAAGGCCAATAACTTGATAAATAAGGGGAAAGGGTAAAGAATTCAGAGATAAAGTAGCTGAGATAACTGCAACCATAAAATGTAAACCACATGTTATAAGAAAATAGTACAATCTTGAAGCAAACAGAACAATAGCAAAGTGGAATTGGCATTCAGTAAAGCTATTCAATTACATTTATAAATACCATGCAGTAAGAGGATCAGTGACTACACCATGTACACAAATATGGTCGACGCAACACACTGAGGGATAAACAAACTTGCCCAAACGAACAACACAACTAGGGGGTTAACTACACTGATGAAATGTCAGAACCCTCAATGGCACAAACCAGTAACAACAGTGATATCCAATTAAACATTGTACAATGTGGCTGATAGCAGAACCGTGTTACTCTTTGCATAGATCACTCGACATGGGTGTAGGCTTAAAGTGGGCAGTGCTCACATGTAAACCTTCAGCAACACACCCTGATCTACAAATTTTGGGGCAGAAATGTAGTTTATGATAAAACCAATATAAAGATGGTATACTTAACGAATAATATTATATAAACGTGATACTCTCAATACAAATAAATAAATAATGTCATGGAAAAAATGTCAACCAAATAAATATCTGTCCACGTCTAAAAATATGTAAAGTCCCTCATACCCAGGGGCGCACGCAGGGGGGTTTCTGGCTCTCCAGAAACCCCACCCCTCCGCGAACGAACGGGCGCTAAACACTGCCCCTAACAGCAGCACTGTACTGTACAGCAGCCGCTGCGCTATCACAGAAGCGTCTGCGGCAGTGTTGTATTGTACTACAATACAGCACTCCCGGGGACGCCTCTTTGACAGCGCCGCGGCTGCTGTACAGTACAGCATCGCCAAAATGGAGCTGCTGCGCATGCGCAGCCGCATGCGCAGCAGCTCTCTCTCTCTCTATATTTTTTTTTTAGGGGGGGAGGAAACCCCCCCTTAAATATCCTGCATTTGCCCCTGATACCATTACTGGGCTAGAGCATTCCAGTACACCCTGGCGAGCTCCACTGACCTCTCTGTGGTGGAGACGCAGTACAAAGTTCTTTCTCGCTGGTACAAGTGTCCCTCCAAATTAAGTAAGATGCACCCAGGTGTCTCAGGGTCGTGCTGGAGATGTGGATCAGGGACGGGATCTCCCCTCCTCATATGGTGGTCTTGTCCTGTAATAGCGATATACTGGCGTAAGGTGAGATCGGTCGCAGAAGAAATTTTGAGTTGCCCAGTCCCTGATAGACAAGATTTTTGGCTGTTCAACCTCTCAGATGTTTCCATTGCCCAATATAAAAAAATCATTACTGCGCCATTTAAGCAACGCGTTATAGCGGTCATTCCAGTTCACTGCCGGTCTCCTGCTTCCTCCGGCATTGTGGGAGTAGTTTAGACGGATAGATCTTTATAGGCTTATGGATGACATCACCTCATTTAGCCAAAAGAAACTTACTGAATATGCGGCAATGTGGCTCCGCTGGCCTGAATTTAAGGAATCTCCGTCTTACCGGTCCCTCATGGACTGTGGATAGGCACCTGTCACCATGGGACCATCTAGGTGGATACTCTAGAGGATTGGTATATTCTATGCATTCCCGTTTGGCATCCCTTCACTCGGGAAGCTGCTATAACATCATGAGGAGTCCCTTGTCCCCCCTCTTCCCCTCCCCCCACATTTCTTCTCGCTTTCTCAAAACCCTTCTTCTTTCCCTTGACTTCTCTCTCCGCCACTTGTCCACCATGTATTGTTTGCCTTCTCAGTTTGTGTCATTTACTATTGGTTGATGGACTGCAATATTCTCAAATGACTGTGCTCTTGTATTATGTCTCATCTGCTCCAACAACCCGCCCCTTCTCCTTCAATAAAAGCAGATTACACAAAAACATACATGAAAAGTCTTTCCAAAGAAATCAAATATTGAATCTCACAGTTCAGTTGATAGTAAATACGTCTTATGATTGTGATTAATGAATGGTGTCTTCTCGAAACTCTATCTTCCTCCATAACGAACTCCCAAAGGTATATGTTAAAAAGAACCAAAAAAACACGTCATGCAATACAAGAAAATATTGAATCAAAAAGTATAACTGTGAAACGAAAGCATAGATGATAGATTAAAAAAACGTATAATCAATTAGGTAAACTTCTAGAATACCATACAGTGTGATGGTAAACAGTTTTCTCATTTTCATTTGTTGAAAGATAATCACATTTATATAGAATAGTAATTTATTTTTTGGTACTTTTTCTACTGAATTAACTGTTTGTTGTTGTCTCACAGATATGGTGTTCTAGAAGTTTTCATGCTGTTTTGTCTTCTGGAAAATGCACAAAAATAGAAATCAAGTTTTAGTTTTTTGGTTTTTTTTCTGTATCGTCTACAATCTACGATCTTCTTTTAACTTGTTTCATTTAGTAATGTTTCATTACTCATATGGTAGATGTTTTCATTAAACCACAAGAGGGCAGTGTTCACCTATCGTTTGCAACAAATCTGATGCCACCGGGAAATTATCCAAAGAAAATATGTATAAGTATGTATTGTTTATGGAGCCACATGTGAACGATCAGAAACATCTTTGTCATTTTATGATGCTGAAAGTGCGTTTTAGAATTGCGCGCAAGTTTAAGATCGCATAAATGAAAAAAGCAAAAAATATAATTTAACCTTTGTCATAAAGATCATTATTAGAGATGTGCAAATCAATTCGACCTTCTGGCGAATTAGACCAAATATTAGAGATTTGCAGTTGGCGAAGTAATTCACAACAATGTTACTGATTCACCAAATAATTAATGCCCACTGGACAGTCGGCCAAATAACCTGTATCTATAGCTGAGTGCTCTCTAACAATCATTCTTCCTAGATCGTACCTGTCATTAGCACCATTCACTATATTGGCAATTCATTATGATATCAACAGGTATATGTGTTTAAATGCACTGATTGGCACAAAGCATAATTATTTTCAGAACTTGTCAATGAAACCATTACCTGTCTAAGTGTAAAAATGTACAGGCAAAATACTTTGTGGTATCAAATGGCGTGTTCATTAAAACACTACAAGCAGAAAATGGGCAATTCTTGCTCCATCTGAGAGGCAGTGAGTGCTTAAAAAACTCTTCAATAATAATTACAGCAAAAAAAAAAAAAGAAAATAGTAAAGAAAAACGTGTCATAACAACTTCATGTCAGTAGCAATGACCGTAATAATGAAATTCAGCAAACTGTCACGAAAAACTCCAAGGAAATAGAAAATCTATAACCAATCCAAAAAGATCTATTTCTGTGTCTTTGATGTAGAAGCTTTTTGAAAAAGATGATAGAGACAGACTTCTTCAAATCATAGACAGAAAATGGGAGAAACATACCTGGATTCCCCTATAGTACTAATTGTTATCCGTTATAAAATTGAACTTTTTTTTTTTTGATCAGTGACCAGAATTATCCCAAAATTGCCACTGAAATACTGTTGTGCCCATGATTAAGTGCAGTAGTGGGCAACAGGTGACCCTCTGAGCCCCAGCTCCGTCCTGATTTGTTGTCAGATTTTTTTTTTGTTATAGCTTGTAACACTTGTGTAAAATACCTGCTGATATGTTATTACAGATAGGTGTCTCTTTCTTTACTTAAATGTATTGTTGTATCTTATTATTGAGATTTAGGGTAATGTGCGGCCCATGTGCAATATTTTGCAAATGGGTTTGAAGGTCGCGCTGGTCGCACATGATGTGAGAACTGGGGACCTAATTCATTAAGGATCTTAAGTTGAGAAACTTCTTATTTCAGTCTCCTGGACAAAACCATGTTACAATGCAAGGGGTGCAAATTACTATTCTGTTTTGCACATAAGTTAAATACTGACTGTTTTTTCATGTAGCACACAAATATCAACTTTAAATATCAGTGTACAAATAAGCTATCAAGTATTTGTGTGCTACATGAAAAAACAGTACAGGGGTACAGGGGTGATGGAATAGTAGAAGGAGCACACAAGGAAAGAGGGCCCTGCTCATGAGAGCTTACATCCTAAAGGGAAGGGGGAGACACAAATAGGGTGGTACTAACTGGGGGAGAGAGCCAAGACAAGGAAGATCTTTTTTTCAGTAACGATTATTACCCTGGCTCCCACCACACCCAGTTTTCTATGTTGTATATTGTTTATTAGGATGTTCTCTGTATTGTATGTCGGTCACAAGAATGTCATCTATATTTTATAGAGGTCACTAGAATGTTCTCTGTATTGTATAGAGGTCCCTAGAATGTTCTCTATATTGTATAGAGGTCACTAGAATGTTCTCTGTATTTATATCACTCATTCAGATATTACCTGTATTGTATATCGGTCAGTAGAATGCTATCTGCATGTTATAAAGATCACTACAATCATCTGCATTGAGTAGCAGTCCGGTGGGGCTGTGTTATATTTGTTATATTTAATTAAAAGCTTTTGCCATAACATTTTTAGATTTCATTGGCTAAATAAAACCACATTCACATTGCACAAACTATGACTGCATGGGTTTTGTCACAACCATTTTTCCTTTGTGATGTGCTAATCGAAGAACCCGGGACTTGTGTTTGTTCCGCCTTGCCAAAAGTTGCCATCCAGCCTCTGATTTCTGAATTTCCCCCGAATGTCGTGTATGATTTGTGATTGTATTACTTTTTACACTTTGGGCTGGATTTACTAAAGAGCGGTTTGGTGAATCCACCAGTTTTCTGTGATTTTTCTGCCGTTTTAAAACCACCGGAAATACTAAAATATCATCACCAGTTATTTATATAGCGCCACTAATTCCGCAGCGCTGTACAGAGAACTCATTCACATCAGTCCCTGCCCCATTGGAGCTTACAGTCTAAATTCCCTAACACACACACAGACAGACAGAGAGAGAGAGAGTCCAAGTCTACCGTGTTGACCTACTAAACGCTACATTTGCAATGACCAGAAATCTTATTGTCCTATTCAGATGAAGGTCTCCCTCTGAGACCGGTTCTGTTTTGCTGAGCACCACTACTATGTATTTATTCCTGACATATATAATTATACATTTTGTTTATAAAATATAAAGTGAGCTCATTTGGGTTGAGTTAGGTAAAATGTTAACTTTTAATGTTGGTAAAAGCATGTAGATGGAACCGGTGGTCCAAGTGGAAATGTAGTGCTGGTATGGAACTTTGAATGAATGGTCAGAGGACCCGGAGGCCTCCTATGCCCCCTTGCATGTTTGGGGTATTAAAAGAGTGAAATTCATTTTAGGCGCATTTTAACACTATCCATATATTAATAGCATAAGTACAAATTTTATGAGTGACTTATGTCTATGATGCCATTGTCTGAGCAGGGCATCATACACCAATTTAAAGGTTTTAGTCTGTATATTAGCAGAAAAATATTGGCGTTGTAGTCGGTTGCATTATTTCAGAATTATTTTGCAAAACGTCCACTTGTCATTTACAACTATGCTTTACCATTGTCCTCTGGAAAAAGTGACAATTGGCAATACACCTGTGCTCCTGCTGGTTTCTTTGGAAACTGTGACAGTTAGTGAACTCTCCCTGTGCACCTGCTGGGTAACCTGAAACATGTGACCTGCTGTGTGATCTGGAAACTGTGACAGTTATTTGCAGTCACATATATTGGCACATCTTGCGGGGACCTCAATCACGGACTGTTGTTATTTCATAACTTACAGGTCGCCCAGAGTGCGCAGTTCAAATATTATTATTATCACAATCAACATATAACAATAACAACTGATACGCCGCTTGCATTGGACATGACTTATTCACCACAATACTCTTTTGAGTCTTATGGATGTGCAATGTATGAACTGTGGTGCCTTACACATTTTGGTAGAGGAGATTATAAAAAGTTGCTGAATTTTGTTAATAAAAGTAATTTAGTCACTACATTTCAGTAGTTTAATTTAAGGCGGTTACCTCCGGGTTTCCCTAGTATAGTATAATATAAAGCATAATAAATCATGCAAGGCTACCCACCCTGTGCCCCCCACCTCTCCTGTGTCCAATTACTTTTCCTCTGTGAAGTTTCCCTTTACAACGCAGCGCCGCTTTAAATTTAAGCGCTGAAGACGCTGAACTCGCCGGAGTTGAAGAATCCGGAGGTTCATACATTTACCCCTAAGTCTCTTAATACCACTGGAGCATCATTTAAATGTCACAGACTACCTGAGAATATATAGAATAAAACCTTTTTTAATGATTTGGTTCTGCTATTGTCATTAAGAGTTGGCAATAATAGTACAGGTACCACTGTGTGGCTTATTAAATAGACTTCCTAATGCAAAGGCATGGAGAAGGGTCAATTGCTATATCCAGTAAATCTTAATATACAATAACAATACTAATCCCATTGATGAATTAGGCAAAGCGAAAAGGGTCCCTATTGCAGAGGAAAATTCCCAGTTTGCTCATTGTCTATAGAGTGTAAATGTGCATCATGAATGTGAATGACTTTATCAAATATAGGACGTACAATAAAATATATGCCAGTATAAAATCTTGAGTTGAGAAAACTAATCTTAATGGAAAACAGAACATGGAGGGAAACAGCCAGCTTGGAAAATTATAGAACGGTGAACAGAATCCCACAGGAACTGGGAAATAAGAAGATACCAACCTTCAATACAATTAATACAGAATTTATTACAACATTAAGTTCCTTTAATCTAATTAAGTTAGTTATCAAGCATAAAAAACAAGAACAGATAAAACTTAACATACATCTAGTGAAATTGTAGGATGACATTGAGTTTAAAGAACATGACAAAAGTCCTAAAGTTAAATTGTAGAGATCAAAAAATGAATTAATTGGCAAGAAACAAATTAGGTTTCCAAGAGATCAGAGGGACTGAGAAAATAATGAGATTTATACCTGGGAACACATTATACCTCGCTCAGATAAAAAACAATGAATTATATTCTCAAAAATCAAAGGAGTTTAGATATTAAAAGTAGAGATGTTCACTGACCCCCTGTGTTCTGGTTTTGGTTTTGGATCCCTATTTTTTTCTAAAATCTCTATTTTTTTGCTAAAATCACATAATATTGCCATTTTTTTCCCTACATTATTATTAACCTCAATAACACTAATTTCAAGTCATTTGCAGTCAATTTTGACCACCTGACAGGTCACATTATTATTTTCATACACTTCCAGACAAAGACTGCAGCAACCTGGCTGGATGGTAAGCGACAGAGCAATGACACAAACACAAAGCAGTTCATAGCACATCTAGGAAACATTGCCACACAGTAGTGTCAGAAAAGAAAAGTGGCGCAAGATGGAATTGTCCTTGGCCCCTTCCAAACACCCTTAGGTAAGATATTGAAAAGGACATGTACAGTTTAACAAATCAAGCACTCAAGCGTCAATCAGTGCCACTTTTGTGGCTGAAGTGCTTGGTTTGTTTGGGCTCCCACAAAAAAAGCTAACCATAGCTTAGCTGCCTTAAGCTTAACAGTGCTGTCAATGAACTTTACACTATTAAACCATGTCTGATCGTGCTGCATCTTTAATCTCCTTCTTCTCTGTGGATACCTCCCTGTCATCCCTGAAGAACTGCCAAATTTATGTAGACACAGGAATGGATATTACAGGTACTCCTCACTTAACGACTGAGTTCCGTTCCTACGACTAGGTCGTTAAGCGAATTGGTCGCTAAGTGAGTACAGTACTGTTATATGCACCTACATGTATTGTAATCATTTTTATTGATTCTGAATGAAGAAATAGACTAAAGAAAACTGTATTTTGATATGTTTGCTTTACATTGCATAACACTGCATAACAGAAAATAAACATGTGTACAGTAAAGCTCTACAAACAGCAGCAATTATAACAATGAGGACCCTGGTCGTAACTCCGAGTGGTCATTAAATGGGTAGGTTGTTAAGTGAGGAGTACCTGTACAACTGGAGTGGCAATAGATCTGCTTCAGACAGACTGTGACACGGAACATGTGGGCAGCATGGATTCTGTCATGCTGGAATACGCTGCATTGAACAGAGATTTGAACCAATATATAGACGCAGTGATAAGAGTGATAAGATTGACCAACTACAGAGTGTGGAGTGCTACACTATTCTTCTTATTGACGGCCATGCAGTGATATTGTTATCCCCGGATCATCTTACATCTAATTATCTCACTAGACTCGCTGATCATTTTGATTTCTGGTAGGAGCATTCTCACACATCTGTTTGCTGCAGAATATGTTTTTTTATGTCTGACATTTTTTTTATCATAAGTTTGTATTAAATTTGGAAGTTAAGACAATATCACGCTAGATTTGTCTATATTTTTCTTGACTTTATAGACTGTTTGAATATTGATGCTGGATGTGGAAGGAAGGATTCAAAATTATCTCTGAATGTCTACATACCCTTACTATCTGGTAGGAACCAAACCTTTATTATAACCACAAAGGTGATGGTGAGGTGTTCGTCATTTTTGAATCAATTGCTGATTTAGTGAAAAATACTACCCTGATTACCATCTATGGGATTTTACGTCAATTTTTCACATATAGGATTGTTATATGGACATTTATTCCTCAATTATATGCTTTATGCTATAATTCATCTGTTGTTCATATTATCATATTATTTTTCTTCGAGTACTAACTAGCGCTGAATGTCTTAACTTTTATTTATTTGCATTTTTATTTAGGTTGTATACCCTATTTTTTAAGATTTTGGCTGCTCTTTGGTTCCTAGAGCGCTGATAGTAGTGGTTTTTTGTTTGTTAATATATAGACGCAGTTGAGGAGGCCATACTTAAGTTAAAACGTGACCCACTTGATGAGATCCAGGGTTTAAGAGAGCTTGTACACGAGAAATACACTGTGCTTCAGAAGAATAAGACAGAGGAGGCCCTGAGGCAGGGCGATACATTTTAAAGTTTAAAGAACAACTAAGAGACCTGAGAAAACAAATGGCTGTGTCACTGGCCCCTGCAGACTAAGCTTTGGAAGATGTTGTCGAGGAGATCGCTGTCATCCTGAGCACATGGCCGGTGAAACTGAGAATGAATTATGAAAGCAGTTATAGTTCATTTGATCGCTCCACCTGTTCCTTGGATATTTGTGGTAATTCATCAGCTAATACATGGACTGTGTGAAGCGGGCAGCCATGTACAAGGAGCCCCTCAAAGGTGGAAAGGGATCCCGGATATCCCCACCATGCTGCATGCCTTCTTTATCTGCAACTGCATCCGCAGAACTCTAATTGAAAAGAACATTTGCTCTGCTGGGAAGTCCATGTCTCACTTTTTTCTCCTGCCTCTTTGAAGGACCCTTAGTTGGGACAAGTGGGACAGCTCCTTTCCTTACAAGTGGACTACACCTTGGTTTTACCTGGATGTTGGACAATTTGTGATGGAGCACCATCTGAAGGGACTTAAACCAGACTTGTGAAAGCCAAAAACAGTCCACAAACTCATCAGAGCTAAAGACATTATGGAGTCTGTTCCAGGGCTCTCAGCTGCAACAGCAAAAATACGTGTGGGAGAATGTGGCCTCTAAGAGGCTGATTAATAGACACAAAGACATTGCATGGATGGCTATCCAGGGGGGTCTTCCTCTCAGGACATTCATGCACTCCCAGAACCTGTGCCGATATGTCCACTGCCCCTTCTGCATCACCAGAAGAGAAACAGCACAGCATATTCTTTGAGACTGTCCCACTGCAAACTCACTGTTGGATGCCTTGGAACATGAACTTAACGACAGTGTGCCTGAAACTTGCCTTTCATACCATTCAGTATTTTATGGATTATTTCTTGGGACCCACACCATTGGGGCAATCCAGGAGGCCTGGGGCCTTATGAACTGCTTTAAGGGCGCTAAACTAGTAGGTTAATTGGCTAGTAACAAAATTGACCCTAGTCTCTCTTTCTCTCTGTCTGTGTGTGTATGTTAGGTCATTTAGACTGTAAGCTCCAATGTGGCAGGGACTAAGGTGAATGAGTTCTCTGTACAGCGCTGTGGAATCAGTGGCGCTATATAAATAAATGGTGATGATGATGACCATCCAGGATTGTGGCAGGCTGATCCACAGCCTGCTAAGAGACTATAACACCATTGACCGTCCTGAGGAAGAGGAAGATAATTAATTTTCTGTCTCCCTCTTCTCCTTCTCCCCCTATGTGTCTGTTTATTCAATTAAACCTTGGGCTTGTGTCTCCCCCTCCCTTACCCCCTCCAACTTATACCGCTTTCATACTGCCGCCCCGGCAATATCCCAGGTTTTTCAAGCCGGGTTTTTGCCGGGGCTCGGAGCGTCCCAGCTCAGAAACACCATTCATACTGCACCTCGGACCCGGGAATTTCCCGGGTTGACCCCATTCATACTGCACAAGTCTGTGCCCTGGAAATTTGTGGGAGTCATCACCAGAGCAGTTTTCATAGGCTGAAAAATGGAGATGTCATTGAAAGGTGACTGTTTTTTTGATGATGCAAAAGTGGGTGGTGATTGTTTACCACATTACTTTTCATCATGGCCGACGACTCACTTTTGTGTAGCCCAGAGTTCATGTTTACTAGTGTGTTTTTGCTGTTTTATGCAGCAAATGAGAGTTTGCTGCAGCTGCTGACACTGTGCACTCTTGCACAGTCCCAGTTCAGGAGGAGGAAGGCGAAGTTTATGGCACAATAGAAGAAAACTCGGTGTCTGTATATACGCAGGAGGAGAGCTTTTCTCAGGGCCAGCATTGCCTCAATTTTGAGATTCAGTGCTGCCAGTAACCGAACCATGCGTGCCAGAGAGCGTAGCCACGGAGAAGCTTTCTGGTCTACTGTGGAAGCGTTTGAGGAACAGCAGTGGATGCAACACTTCAGAATGTCACGTGGGACATTTAACTATGTGCTGGACCTTATTACCCCAGCACTTTCCAGGAAGGCTACTAACTTTGGGAAACCTATTCCACCATGTAGGCGCCTTTCTATTGTGTTGTGGTGGTATGCTACCCCTGGAGAATACCGGACAATCTCCTGCTTGTTTGGAGTGGGGATATCCACGGTGTGCACTCTAGTGCATGAAGTCACCACGGCATTGCTGGAAGCCCTGTATCATCGCTTCATCTCCTTACCGCAAGGTCAGCGCCTGGATGATACAACAACAAACCCGGGTTGCACCATTCATAGTGCAGGCAACCCGGGTCCGACCCGGGAATTACCCCTCGATAAATCCCGGGTTGAAGACCCAGGTTTTTAGACCCGGGATTTTTGACTTGTACCATTCATACTGCACCAAGACCCGGGTCGTTTGAGCTCGCCCCGTCAAAAACCCGGGATTTTGGTGCAGTATGAATGGGGTATTATTCCCCCATCACTGTTTGAAGTTTTGTTGAATGTCTTGCCTTAATTTATGCACCCTTCCCTATATTTGTCTGTATTAATAAAGCTTTGGTCTTCTGTGTACTACTGTGAATCCATTTTGATAACACAGTACAATGTGACTGCAGATTTAGACCTAGACTGCCAGCCCTATTATTTCTATTTCAGCAATGACAATTAGCAATGGAGCAATGGGCAATGGAGCTCTCCTGAATGTCACTGGAGACTTTGAAGTACACTGCTACCCCTCCTCTTTCTTTTCTACCTATGACGCTGCCCAACTGCATTAGAGACTGGCAAGAACTCTGTGTCCCTCTGTGAAATGGCGCTGGATCGCCGTGGAGGGCGGTACTTATATAATCCAAAACTCGCGAGATCCAACAACGTAACAATGACATTTTGCCTCGTTTTAAATTCCGAGGGTGCGCGAAAGTACAGAACCTGAGCATCTCTAATTAGAAATAAGTGTTGTACCAGGGACAACCTGTGGTAGCCTAATGGTAATGTGGTGATGGCTATTTACGTGGTCCGAACTCTTAAAGGGCGAGTTGTTTGGAGGTGGTCTTGCTGTTAGTTATCCTGTATCTGTGGCTGTTGCTAAGTGGATTCTTCCTTTTGTGATTATGAGATTGTGAGTATTGTGCAGGAAGCAGAAAGTGAATGAGTTTCAGAATGGGGGTGTTGTTTTGGGTCCCCAGTGAGTTGTTGTTATAGTTGTTTTGTTAGTTTCTGATTGTGGGTGTTTTATCATCATCAACAACATTTATTTATATAGTTCCAGTATATTCTGTGGCATTTTACAATTGGAAAAAAACAATAATAATACAATATTGGGTAATATAGACAGACAGAGAAGTAAGAGGGCAAGCTTACAATCTATAGGACAATGGGTGTTTGATACATAAGGGTAAGTGCTACATATTGCATATTGGTCCAGCCAGCTTGCAAAGGTAAAAAGTGCTTAGTGGGCTATAGAAGTATGTTTATTCATTAATGAATATATGTGCATAAAAATATTTATTTACTATTGTTATTCATTAAAGTGGGAGCCTCCATACTGTTCGTTCCAACAAGATCACGTGAGCAGTGGTACAACGCCATCTTCTGGTCAGCTGATCATGAGGACGCGACTCTACAAAGGAGTGCTAGCGCTAGACATATCCATGCATAATGCAAAGCATAAAACATTGATGTAAAATGATATATTTATGCGATATAAAGTTAATTTAACAACTGCATAGTGTAAGTCTATAACGCTCTCTAAAGTACGGTGAAATATTATCTCTAAAGAGTGTCTTCCCGGCTGCTCTAGTTTAGTATCCTGGCTGCGAGCTAAATTACAGCATGTCAATTCTTTTTCCAATATTCTGCTACACTGCTTAAGGATAAGACTAACAAGACCCTTTGCTAGTTTAATACTTTTCAGAATTTTCTCAGCTACCATTCAAATAGAAATCAGTCATGCTACAATAATATTACGAGACTACTTCACTGCAGCGGAAAGAACACTAATTAAAATGACAAGTTGTCATGTATTAGATTGAGAAAAATCAATTGTTTGATCAAATTAAGATGTTTTGCTTGACTGAACTCTTTTCCAAGGCCACAAAGGCTGCGGGAATTACCATCCGTTATATATCATCTACACCTGATTGTTTATTAGGGATGAGGCACGATACGTATTCATATCTGTTCTGACAAAGTTCGATCATTTTTTATATAATCACAGACTTATTCATTCGTGGATGGCAGAGCCGTAACGACGGCGGTGCGGGCGGTGCGACCGCCCAGGGCGCGAGCCCAAGGGTGGCGCAGCCGCCCGTTACCTGCCTATGTGCCCAGAAGAAACCACGCTCTAATCCAAGCAACAATTCATTCAGGGCATCAGAAGCAGTTCAGTGGAACGCATGTGCGTTCCACCGAAAGCAGGAAGTTCGGCATTTGGAACGCATTTGCGTTCCAAATGCCGAACTTCCTGTTTTCGGTGGAACGCACATGCGTTCCACTGCTTCTGATGCCCTGAATGAATTGTAACCTCCCGGATACACAACTTACTGACAATTCCCAGATACACAACTTACCAAAGTGTCCCCTGTATATCCTGCACGGTAAGGTTGTGACTTTTGTAGATCTTTGTTACAGATCAGTGATAGGAAACGGAGGGTAGTGGAGGGGGCTGTATGTGCCTGGGATCTCCCCTCCAGACAGGATTTAGTGAGAATAATATGAAGTTGCACTGACTTTCTTATAGAGAATTTATCTCTAATGCTTGCTACTGATAGTAAATGTAGAATTTAGCAGATTATATACATCCAATATGATTCAGATTGTTTTGGTGAAAGGGAAAGTTGATTTCCACCTCTATAAAAATCATGTATTCTCCCCTATAAAATATCCTGTTTTTGCTTCTGTCAGTGCCTTTATGATTAAGATCTCTCATGAGACAATGTCCCTTTGATTTTCCGGCTGTCTTCTAATATCAATAATTTGGTTTGTACTTTAATATAGAACCAGTGCCATATATCTATATAGATATAAATATATATACAAGCATTTAGTTTTCATGCATTTGCAAATATGTGTAACAGAATTTTTTCAGTAAAGTGCTAACCACACCCCCACATTAGGCTGGCCACACCCACTCGGTAAATGTCACGCCCACTTAGATGGGGGCGCCGGTGCCCTGTCTCGCCCAGGGCACTAAAATGTCTAGTTACGGCACTGGTGGATGGGCTAAACAGTTTAATACCCTAAAGAAAAATACGGGGAGTGACCCCTTCTCACTTCTAAATAAACAAGGAAAGAAGACAAAGGTGACGTATAAACATTATCGTACAGTTTCACACTGAGGAAACAGCTACAGCAAATTAATAGTAGAATAAAACTTTTGTGGGCTTAAAGCAATTTTTCAACCTTGTTAAATTGCATTTTTTTAGTTTGTACGTGACCTACCACACTTTAAATATATAATTTTCTTGCAAAATACTCTCTGACTTCTAAGACTGTTATACATACCAGGCACAGCTCATTATCACTGCTCTATGCTCTGCCCTTTGGATATCATTGTATCTACATTTTTGTGTCATATCTGATGGCAAATCTGTTTAGATGATTTAAAGACCTTGTTGAAATCAATGCATGTAGTGAATGCCAAATAAAACGTCTTGAAACCTGCAGCACAGATATATGTAAAACGTATTTAATAGTAATTGCAATAGTTACTATTAGATGCAAATTTTGCAATGAATCTATTAGTGGTAAAATAGAGGACACGGGGGTTGTTTTTCAGCCGAGCCCTTCCCCTGTTCAAAGACTTGGGGCTAGATTTACTAAACTGTGGGTTTGAAAAAGTGGAGATGTTGTCAGTAGCAACCAATCAGATTCTAGCTGTCATTTATTTAATGCACTCTACAAAATGACAGCTAGAATTTGATTGGTTGCTATAGGCAACATCTCCACTTTTTCAAACCCGCAGTTTAGTAAATATACCCCCTGGTTCCAAAGAGAACTCTGAGATGGGGAACACAGGCCTTACACCAATCTGAGCACTGGATGCACACCGGATGTCTCCCAGAAGTCTAAGCAGTAAAACCAACCATTCACTTGGTGGATATTCCCTGGGTGTCCTCTGATACTCTGCTGGATAGAGTTGTGACAGGTGATCGCTACGGTCTGCCTCCGGTGATTGGGGGCCAAAACTTCAATTGTATTAAACACTGGTTTACTTCATTCAGCAAGTGTGATTCCATCCCATTGCTAGCAACTCTATGTCGTAGATACTGAGGAGAGTTACCTGGTAGTGAGATACAATCTGAAGTCAAGAGATAGGAGAAACTACAGTTATAGGGGATGAAGTCGATGTCAAAGAAGGTAGAATCGTGATGTATAGTCCAACAAGTCTTCTTCAAAGTACAAGCAGAGAAATCCAAAACAAAAAACAAACAGGTGAGATAAAGTGCTCTGATAGACTTGACCTTTTCACTGAAGGACTGAGTTCAGAGTACAGAAAGCTGTGCAGTAGTCCAGGCGAGGAGATGAGCTAGTTCTTAGCGGAGTACTGATTACTGAGAGAAGGTGTTTGTAGCTGTCATTGTGAACTGTTTTCTGACATCTGGAGCTTGTGTTGATCCCTCATAGTTAGTAGTAAATGCTAAAGTCACATTACCCTGTTTGTATGCAATAAATTATGCAATGGAGCGTCATATATATGCCACAGAGAATAGTGTCTTGAAAGTTAGTAATTAGTGAGAGTCCCATTTTGCATATAAATTGTAATTAAATACAAACACCTCCATATCTGTTTCCCCTTTACAAATACAATGGACATTTATTTCCTGTAGTTGTCCAAATGGAATTAATGTCAATCAAGCAATGTGAATAGATGGCTTTGTCTTTATATGATATTGCTTTGATACTAATGACTGAAGAACTATCAGCTGGAGGGGTCAATACTCAAGCAGCCAATCAGAAGTGGCTACATAGGGCTGCTGATAGTCATCCTCATTGCGTATTTTTACACCAGACCTCAAATACCTGTAAGAGATACGCCTCCTAAAAGGCCTATCTGGATGCATCCATGACTAATTATGTTGCAATTATGTGCACATGCCCTTATTATACTCAGCCTATGCTCGCCCGCCTCAGCCCACCCTCGTTTCCTCTCTCCAGGTGGAATTGGGCGCAAGTCAATGATGTGCAAAACTCTGGACACCTCTCTGTCTGTATGTATTACCCAGTATTGTCTTATTAATGCTTGTTCCCAATTGTAAAGCGCTACGGAATTTGCTGGCGCTATATAAATAAATGTTGGTGATGATGATGATGAATTATTTTCATACTTTTTACTAACATTCTTTTTGTGCGCTCCATTATCATTTAGTACTTTTGTTTTAATAGAGAATGAAGACAGGAATGAAAGTGGCCTCTTTACTGTACTGTGTGTTAAATTCCTATCAACTATGTTTCTTATACACTGTTTGATTGGCAAAACAAACAATTCAGCAGAAACAGCGGACACCATGAAAATGATTTCCATTTGTTATTTGTTTTTAATGGTTCACAAATGAATATTTGAAGAATAACAGCAGGCAAAATATAACGGTTCTATTAAATTTCTTCTTTGCCCCAACTACTAAAACAACGGGAGATTCCTCACCAGGACCCCTGTGGTTTAGCAGTTATTCACTCCCCTGTGGTTTAGCAGTTATTCGCTCCCCTGTGGTTTAGCAGTTATTCACTCCCCTGTGGCTTAGCAGTTATTCGCTCCCCTGTGGTTTAGCAGTTATTCACTCCCCTGTGGTTTAGCAGTTATTCACTCCCCTGTGGTTTAGCAGTTATTCACTCGCCTGTGGTTTAGCAGTTATTCACTCCCACCGCAGCCCTTAAACTCCTGGCAGTTTATTTTCTGGATGGTTATGATAATTTGTTTTATAAACTCCTTCCTGGCCCTTCGTAGAGTTAAGCCACCCACTCACAAAGTTATTCAGGTAGCCATTCATTATTTATATTCAATGTTTGAGTTTTAATGAACCAACAAAAGTGAAAGATACCTGCAGCAACATTTTGCTAAAAATAGCTTAAAAATAATGAGTTAAAAAAAGAATCACTCATGTATCTATGAGATATTGGAAACATGCAAAAGTACACAACAAATATAACTTAACGTTCCTATTCTTGCTCACATAATTCCATCATTACAGGGAATCACATGGACTTAGGGTACAATATTTTACATGTTCTGCTGGGCGGATCATTAGCCTGGTTGTGGGATATGCTTAGTTACACTCCCACATGCAAGAATTATTTTTTCTTGGATGAGATTATTTTAATTATATCAAAGGTGTAGAGAATACATATTTAGGGAGACAATCCTGGCTTTGAGGGGGAATGAACAGCATTTTCCTTAACAAAACTTGAATTTGCTGGATTTTTAGGGGTAACAATATGCCCTGTCTACCCCTTTTACTCATCCCAATAATCTTGCAGCACAAAATAAAATCCTGTTCTTAAACTGTTCTGCAAAAGTAGCTGTACCGGTGCGACTGC
This sequence comes from Mixophyes fleayi, assembly GCF_038048845.1. Taxonomy (NCBI): domain Eukaryota; kingdom Metazoa; phylum Chordata; class Amphibia; order Anura; family Limnodynastidae; genus Mixophyes; species Mixophyes fleayi. The sequence goes on from NC_134406.1 coordinate 254,229,718, forward strand.
CCTGTATTTGGCAAGGACACTCTCACTTCGCCCAATTACTCCCACTGGCCTGTGCCTGTCCCCCTCCGCAACATCTTCATCTTGCTCCTCAAATCACGCGCTATGGTGGAGATCTAGAGACAATCGTGCAAATTGAAGCTGATTTTCCACTGTACCTCTGTAGAGATGCTCAGTCTCGGTTTCTCGAGAACCAAACACACCCGAACTTAGGGGATCCGAGTACTGAGCGGTACTGTCGTGCGCCCTCGGAATTGAAAGCAAGGAAAAACATCATCGGGATGTCGTCGGATCTCGGACATTGCGAGTCTTGAATTCCTTTTAAAGATCCAACATTTATCTTTTCTGCCACTGCTGTGTGCCAATGTGTTATAGATGTGCTAGGAACTGCCGTGTGTTTGTGTCATTGCTCTGTCGCTTACCATCCAGCCAGGTCCCTGCAGTCTTTGTCCGAAAGTATATGAAAATAATATTGTGATCTGTGCGGTGGTCAAAATTGACTGGAAATGACTTGAAATTAGTGTTATTGATGTTAATAATAATGTAGGAACCAAAAAAAGCAACATTATGTGATTTTAGCATATTTTAGGATTTTTTCTAAAAAATCCAAAACCAAAACCAAAACACACGAGGGTGGTTTAGCCAAAGCCAAAACCAAAACTAAAACATGAAGCTAATCCAGATCCAAAACCAAAACCAGTTCACGGGGGTCAGTGAGCATCTCTACACCTCTGTCTTTCTGTGATATTGTAAATCACCCCCTATTCTATTTCAAGTCTGTAAGACCAGACTTTTAACTTACATATAATATAATTTTATTAATTTTATTTAAATGTTAACATTCATTTGTAAAAACAGAAAATAGAAATGCCATGGTAAATCCTCTTGGCAATGCTTTTGTCCCTCACTGTATCATATTTGTCCTTCTGACTGTCTAGGCAATGGGTCAATCTATATTATGAAGCAAAGCCATATATTGTTCTTGAGCAAAAGTAGAGTTTTCTCATTCAAACTAGAATCTTCTTTATATCTTCTTATTGCATTCAGTTAAAGTCAGAAATGATAGCCGCTAAACTAATCCGACAGCAAGGTTTAATTTTGTAAAATATATGAGTCTCTCCAAAAGCAATTTAATCTAAGCTTAAGGGCCAATGTTTCAATCTATTCAACCCAATATAATTCTCGCAGCAGTAAGGAAATTGCAATTATTAATAAGGAGACAAGAGGTTATGTGAATTGTAAAATCAAAGAAGACATATAATATTTTGTTTCAAATGAGCGTAAATGGGATAGTTACATGTTGTCTACTCTAAATAAATACAATGTAATAAGTACAATGTAAACAGTACACTTAAAGGGGACTTTTTTTTATCAGCAGGCGAAAGTATAAATGTGAGGAGTTGACTTAAGAATGGACTTTCTGTGTTTGCAGACAATTATTTGCTGTCTGTATATATGCAGAGAACACGTGTAGCCTATGGCATGAGCTGGAAGTTTGGCTTAATGGTAAAACCCAGTAGAACTTAGACAGAGATGAGCAGATATGAGACGTTTAGGACCAGATTAGTATGTCTTCTCCAAAATGATTGGTAGAAGTGAGGACAATAATTGTGTAAGGAGTTTTCCTAATGCTTCCTAATTCCCACACATATGTTTTTCATGCAAAACCGTGCCATTGCCATTCTGTTTGGGGGGAAAGGGGAAGCACTGCAAATTAGTGTTGGTAATTTCACCTTTATTACAAATACCTTATATAATTGAAAGAAAGGTCTTAGTTGGAGTCATCACAGGTTCATTAAAGAAGTACATTCCATGAAAAAATGTTATCTCTGCAGAATATCCCCCTCTCGCAAACTAGCAACAGAGCAGGGGATTAGCTGATTAACCACAATGGTCAACGTCACCTGCCAAAATTTATATTCAAACTCTAGGGCTGAGAGAAATGTAGTATCATGGGTTGATACCCAAACCATTCCCTAATATTGCTAGATGGTATCGGAGAAGGACTGGGGGGGTGTTATTAAGAAACACCCCATTGTCATATACACTTCTATATTTCCCTACTTTAAATTGCTCTCTCAAATCTCTGCCACTGATACTCCCTCATCCTAGCTGCCATCATTCATTTTCTTTTATAGGGACAGCACAGTGGTGCTCTGGTTTCCTCCCACACTCCAAAAACATACTAGTAGGTTAATTGACCCTAGTCTGTGTGTGTTTGTGTGTGCGTCTGTGTGTTAGGGAATTTAGACTGTAAGCTCCAATGGGGCAGGGACTGATGAGATTGTGTTCTCTGTACAGCGCTGCGGAATTAGTGGCGCTATTTAAATAAATGATGATGAGGATATGTAGAGACAGCAGAGCATACAGCATGTGGCCTGCCAACAATGAACATTAAAAAAGACAAGCATTGCAAACCTGCTGTATGGGGCATGCATTAATGAAGACAAAACTGGTAAGTAGGAAAGAACGCTTTACATTCTAATTATTGGCTTATTAATATAAACTGAAAATTAAACATGATAAATGATCCCATTAAAAGCAACAGAACTGTCCTTCTAATGTTCTCCAGGATTGCAAACTATCTCTAATGTACTTTGTCCAGTTTGTTTGTTTTATTGTTTTATGTTTTGAGAATTACATGTACAATCTTAACAAAATTCCTTTTTTTTTTAATTTCAATTATATCTTCATTTCAGTTCCATCATCTCTGTTGAACTAATGTTCTCCACTGCAGTTATCAGATCAAAATGTCACCTGGATTCTCCGCAGTCTTTAATTGTTTCGGTGCCTTAATTTACTCGGATGAGATCTCTTGTCGGAGAGAAAGGAGCAAACATTTGTCTTACAAGTTTTTGACACCAGCATTTTCAACTTTTCCAATTATATTGAATTGTTACTTATCGAGCTTCCAAGCTGAAGCAGATGAAGCCCGTTAATTAGTTTTAATTTAATCCTATTATTTTTTTGTCTCTGTCATATATGAAAGGTTCTGATGAAAGTTTCAGCTCTGTAGGAGGAAAATCAAACAACAGATTAAATACAACTTTTGTCAAGTTCTGATTGTAACCCTCAAGGGAAAATACACCATTAAAATGTGATCTTGGAGCAGCACTTTTAGAAAATTTGATCAGTTCTTGAACACACAAAGAAACATAAAAGCCGTCTACAGTTCCTGACGATGTACCTCTACGTACAAATTAGTAACCGGTTTGTACATCCAGTGCTAATGATTGTTTCTTAACAAAAATAAATGCATTTACAGTTCAGTTAAACAAAAGTTGTGAAAAATTGGTCTCTTTGTAACTTTTTGCATATACTGATATTGTATTTCTATATTTTAGTATGGAAACATTAAGTTTACTGACATTTTTGGCTGGATACAGTGAAAATCTTATCATGTGTGATTTGTTATCATATAATGCCTGAAAATAGAACGTTAAGCCAACAAAACAAAAGGTTAACACTGTCAAGGACTGAAATATCACGTATAATAATCAGGTCTAAGTGACCTTGCCGTTTATCCTAACACACAGTTGACATTTTTCTGTAGAAATACAAACTTCTCACTGGATTTCAAGAGTGTATTTATAGCAGCAAAATATCAGGAAACATGTTCATTATGTTTTCATGACAAAGATGCCAAAACATAATGTGTGGTAGCAATAACATACAATTACAGCCCTAGTTTATAGGGAATGTAGTGATGCAGATGCTTAACTACAACATAGAGAAGGTAATCATTTATGCTACTAAAGTAAAAATATATACCACCCATCAAGTCAATGGTGACCAAACAGCAACTAGTAGTGTATTTCAATTTTTCAACAAGAACGTGGGGGTATAATGTAATATAAAGGGGGTAATAATTGTAATATGTTGGCTGGTGGGGCTATTTATGTAATTTGAGATCTGGTGGAGGCTATTAATCATCATCATCATCATCAACATTTATTTATATAGCGCCAGCAAATTCCATAGCGCTTTACAATTGGGAACAAACATTAATAAGACAATACTGGGTAATACATACAGACAGAGAGGTAAGAGAACCCTGCTTGCAAGCTTACAATCTATAGGACAATGGGAGTTTGAAACACAAGGGCATGTGCTACATCATATTGCACAATGGACCAGCTAGAATGCAATGGTAAAAGTATTGAGTGTGCTGTGTGTGTTGCAATGTTGGTCAGAGGGTTGTTGTCTTGTGTTAGCTGTGTAGAGGATGGTAATAGGGTAACCTAGGGAGATCAAGATGGTGGTTGAGGAATATCATAAGCTTGTCTGAAGAGGTGGGTTTTCAGAGAACGCTTGAAGGTTTGAAGACTAGAGGAAAGTCTCACTGTGCGAGGGAGGGAATTCCACAAAGTGGGTGCAGCCCGGAAAAAATCCTGTAACCGAGAATGGGAGGATGTGAGGAGAGTGGAGGAAAGACGTAGATCTTCTGCAGAACTGAGGTGTCGAGTAGGGAGATATTTTGATACAAGTGAGGAAATGTATGTCGGTGCAATTTTGTTGATGGCCTTATATGTTAGTAGAAGAATTTTATATTGGATGTGTTGAAATACAGGCAGCCAATGTATTAATGTAATATGAGGTCTATTCAAGTAATGTATCAGCAGACGGGGACTATTTATTTAATATGGGGTCTCTTTTAAATGTGAGGTCTACTTATACAATATGGGGTTGTTGAGGGCTAGTAATATATTGTAGGGCTAATAATGCAATGTCAGGTCTCTGTATTTAATATGCGGGCTAAAATTTAACAGTGGGACTAGTTGGGGTTATTATTTATTAAATGTGGGTATTATTGATTTAGTGTTAGGGCTGGTTTGGGAGAAAGAGGCCTAGAGTGTTCACTGATTGCTAGGCTTAGGAGCTGAATAGTACCTAAATCTTTTCTAAACAGGGTCCCAAGACTCTAGTATCCGATGAAGCAGAAACAGATCTTGAGACCCCGGCAGCAGCAATGTCTGTCTGCCACTCGCCCTGTTTCTGGTGGGTCAGTCCCAATTTTTTGTAACTGTCATGTACAGTGAAGACTTTGTCCTTACTGCAGGGACAGTCAGGAGTCATTAATATTATTATTATTATTTTTATTATTATTATTATTATTATTATTATTAATATCATTACCATTTATTTATATAATGCCACTAGCGGAGCGCTGTACAGAGAACTCATTCACATCAATCACTGTCCCATTGGGGCTTACAGTCTAAATTCCCTAACACACACACACTCACACACACACACACACACACACACACACAGACACAGACTAGGGTCAATTTTGTTAGCAGCCAATTAACCTACCAGTATGTTTTTGTGGAGAACATACAAACTTCTCACAGTTAAGGCCATGGTCAGGAATTGAACTCATGACCCTACGGCTGTAAGGCAGAAGTGCTAACCACTTAGCCACCGTGCTGCCAACATACAGTGCTGTCCAGTGCAGGAGGACTGTACTACACAGCTGCTGCTCAATGATGTGATCGGTCTGCACAGAGCGCTGGTGACATCATCAGTGGGAGTTACTGGTGCACATAACTTCTTTCCAGCAGCAGTGGTGGAAGCTACTAGGAAACCAGAGCCCTTCTTCAGCCAACACCGTAGGAATCTGGTGTAGTAGCATATGTGACAATAGGAGAGTGGGGAGTGTATACGTCACATATGTCATGTTACTACTGCTGTATACAGGCCCACAAACTCCATAGAACATCCCTGGCTGACATATTACAGTGCGTGGTCTGTAGAGGTAGAATACATCCTTTCATATCAATAATAACGTTTTAAAGACATCACTGAAATGTATAGGTTGTATTTCTGACGATGGGTGACATCAATACTGTGATGCCTAGAATGTAAACTAAAGTCTACTCCTTCTGTACTTGGCACTCACAGAGTGGATTCAGGGTGGGACTATTTTGTGAAACCCTTGGAGGTTATGTTGGTATAATAATATGAGGCTAACATATATGCATTCATGTGCAAATGCCAAGATTGCCTGTATTTGAGATCACTAGGTCTACTTGTACAGTTCTGTGACCCAGATAGAGTATATTGCAAGCAAACAGTGCAACGTTTGCATTTGCAATCTGTACATATGGATGTTACAGGGCAGTTATTAGACATAACTAGATTTGTGTTTGCTATAGAACGAGTACTATGCAAGTTTTTCAAAACCAATATGCCATCTGATATTTAAGTAACTAGCCAAACACAAAGATATTCATTTCATGTGCATATAGTCACAGAGCTTTCACCTTGTATAAATACGATTATTTCCAAGTGCTCTAGATATATTGGTGAGAGAGTTTTCCTACGTAAAATATGTTTATTCTCTATCCAGTTACATGGAAAGTGGTTGGCAGGTGTATGTACAGAACAGGGAATATTATTATCCATTGCATCAGCCATAACATTCATAGTAACATAGTAACATAGTAACATAGTTGATGAGGTTGAAAAAAGACACCAGTCCATCAAGTTCAACCTATTTTGGATCTCCTGCGATCCTGCACTTATATTTGAAATTAATCCAGAGTAAGCAACCGCCACTCTGTTTCAATTGTGAAAATCCCCCCAGACTCAATATTGCAATCCAATTTTTACCCTATATCCACTACTATCCTTCATTTTAAATTAGCGGTCGTATCCCTGGATACACCTTTCTGCTAAAAATTTGTCTAACCCTTTCTTAAACATATCTATTGAATCTGCCATCACAACCTTCCCTGGCAATGAATTCCATATCTTGACTGCCCTTACCGTAAAGAACCCCTTCCTTTGCTGGTTGTGAAATTTCCTCTCCTCTAACCTTAGGGGGTGACCACATGTCCTGTGTATGGTCCTTGGGGTAAAAAATTCCCATGAAAGCTCTCTGTATTGACCCCTAATGTATTTGTACATAGCAATCATATCTCCCCTTAGACGCCTCTTTTCTAAAGTATACATGCCTAAACTGGCTAACCTTTCCTCATAACTTAATGACTCCATACCATTTATCAATTTTGTCGCCCTTCTCTGAACCCTTTTTAGTTCCAAATTATCTTTTTTATAGAGTGGTGCCCAGAACTGTACTGCATATTCAAGATGAGGTCTTACCAACGATTTATACAGTGGCAAAATTACACTGTCTTCTCTTGCATCTATGCCCCTTTTTATGCATGCCAATACTTTGTTTGACCTTACAGCTGCTGCTTGACATTGAGCACTATTGCTAAGTCTACTTTCTACGAGCACTCCCAAATCCTTTTCCATTATAGATTCTCCTAAATTAATTCCATTTAATTTATAGATTGCGTTCTTGTTTTTGATCCCTGAATGCATAACCTTTACATGTTAAACCTCATATTCCATTTGGCTGCCCAATCCTCCAGTTTATTTAAGTCCCTCTGTAGAGAAGCTACATCTTGCTCTGATTTTATTACCTTACAGAGTTTAGTGTCATCTGCAAAAATAGAAACTTTACTCTCTAAACCATCACCAAGGTCATTAATAAATATATTAAAAAGGAGTGGTCCCAGCACGGAACCTTGAGGTACTCCACTTAAGACTTTTGACCAATTAGAAAATGTTCCATTTATCACTACTCTCTGTTCCCTGTTCTCTAACCAGTTTTCGATCCAAGTACAAATGTTGATTCCTAGACCCAGTTCCCTTATTTTGTAAACCAACCTTTTGTGTAGCACTGTATCAAAGGCCTTTGCAAAATCTAAGTAGACCACATCTACTGTCCTGCCCTGGTCTAAGTTCCCACTAACTTCCTCGTAGAAACTAATTAGATTAGTTTGACATGACCTATCCCTCACAAATCCATGTTGATTCCCACTAATAATTTTATTGCGTACCAAGTAATCCTGAATACTGTCCCTTAAAATACCTTCCAGTAGTTTCTCCACTATTGATGTCAGGCTTACAGGTCTATAATTGTCTGGTTGTGATCTCGTCCCCTTTTTAAACAACGGCACCACATCTGCTATTCACCAATCCCTTGGTACTGAGCCTGATGAGATTGAATCTCTGAAAATGAAGAATAGCGGTCTAGCTATTTCTGAGTTTAACTTCATAAGGACCCTTAGTTGTATGCCATCTGGACCTGGAGCTTTATTTATCTTAATATTCTTCAGTCGCCTTTGGACTTCTTCCTCTGACAACCAAGTATTAATTAATGGCATGGTTTCATTTCCATTTTTATGTATTACTCCTGCCATTTGTTCCTCTCTAGTAAATACTGAAGAAAAGAACGTGTTTAATACCTCTGCTTTTTCCTTAGTATCATTTATCAATTCACCCATCTCACTTCTTAGGGGTCCTATATTATCTTTTTTAATCCTTTTGCCATTTATATACTTAAAAAACTTTTGGGGGTTTGTCTTACTTTCTTTTGCAACGTGCCTTTCATTTTCTAATTTAACCAATCTAATTTCCTTTTTGCATGTTTTATTACATTCCTTGTACCTACGGAAGGACTCCTCTGACCCTTCAGACTTAAACAATTTAAATGCACGCTTCTTCCTTTGCATTTCTTCCCTTACCTTTTTATTTAGCCACATTGGTTTAGACTTAATTCTTTTACATTTATTTCCCATAGGAATGAACTTATACGTGTATGTTTCCAACAACATTTTAAAGACAGCCCACATTTCTTCCATAGTATTATTCTCATAGATAGTGTTATGGGCAACGTTCTTGCTCGCTACACTTATCCATTTGAAGAATCACCTATATACAATTCTCTAACCCCCATTCATTCAAATAAGTACATTAACATGAGGACACCCAGGCTCTTCCACACATGAAAACATAGGGCTGATAGAGTCAAGACGCATTTTAGTAACAGTCTCTAAGTATCACATCATACTGGAGGTGAAAAACAGCTTTTGCTCCCTTTTTTATAATTAGAAAAACTATGACCATGGGATCCAACGATTGGTGGGTCACCTCAACATTAGGATGATATATACAAGAATATAAGATCTCACAGAATCTTCACATACTCAAACCATCATCCAGTATTCTACTACCTTCCTAAACTCCATAAACATCTGACCAAACTATCAGGGAAACCCACTGTATCAAGTATAAACTCACTGGGGGCATATTCAATTAGCCACGTTACTCGCAAAAGGAACACAGAGCTAAAAGTATTACCGGTATTACGGTAATTCTAACCCGGAGTTCAGCTCCCTGAGCTGCGAGCTGAAAGCTGACGTCAAAGGTACCGTAATAACGGTAATTGCGCACACTATTACCGTAATAACGGTATTAGTGCGCAAGCAGCGTTACTTACAGTTACATGGCCAATTGAATATGCCCCATTAACTGCTAATCCATCCCAATATTTTAACCCTGCTCTCCGGAGTTATGTAAAGGCTCAACCTTCTCGTATCCAGGGTATCATGCAAATATTAGATCGATCTACTCATCATCACCATCTTTATTTATATGGTGCCACAGAATCTGCAGCGCTGCGCAATCAACAATAAAAAAAAAATACCGATTAGAAAGTGCCAAGAGAATCAATAGACTCAGTAACAATCAATACAATAGACTACAGGGTAATCAACTATATAAGAAGACACGACTAGAAAAAAGGAAACATTTATCAAGCGGATGCAGAGATAGAAGGTATAGAGGACCAAACTTGTGAAAAATAAGAGGATTAGGGCAGTAAATGGAGAAGCAGAGGTGGAGTGAAAGGGGCAGGTGGAGAGTGAGGTGGAAATTGTCGTAGGATGGGGTCGGATAGGCAAGTGTGAAAAGGAGAGTTTTGAGTTAGCTTTTGAAACATTAGAAGTTGGTGGTTATATTATTACAGAAAGTAGAACAGGAACGCCAATTCATTATTGCTACCATTGAGGTTAAGTTCTTAAACGCATAACCATGATCTAGGCTGCAAAAGTTCAGACATTTTTCAAAGACAAAAAGACCAAACCAAATGAAACATAATTTATTATTCGCAGTACTTATTTTACCTTAAAACATATTTTTCTTCTGGCTTTAAAATATGTGGCCTTCTGCAAAGTGTGCAAATTACCATCAAATACAAACTTAATGGAAGAATTCTATTCAACAGTTACTCAACAACAAATCATCCTTCCTTAAGCATAATATCACTCTATGTGTGACATCTACTGGAATGCCCTTGTGGGATGTAGACTATAGGAAGAACGAGCCGTGCATTGAAACATTAGCAAAGATCTGGAGACACATAACAATAACTCATTAGATCATTTCGGGACAACAACAACTGTGCTCCCATATTCTTTAATTACATAGGCATTGAAAGAGTAGCCAACAACTGAAGAGTAAGCAATATCTTCCAAAAAAATATCCACCAAATAGAAACAAGATGGATGTATACGCTTAAAACACTAAACCCCCCAAATATTTTGAACTTAATTAATTCTTATATTTACAGATGGGTGAAATGCAATCATTAACATACACTGGTGCACTTTTATTATTTATTTAATCATTCATTTATCTGATACAATATAACATTGTAACACCATTCTCTATTTTCATGCATCGATTAAAAATGTGTTTTATTTTGTTTTGCTCATAATTCGTATCTCTCATTTTATGCTGCCATGCTCATGACGGTTGATATACTATACTTTATGCAGTATAGCGCATGTTACGTTACTCATGCAAGCTGCACCGCACCAGCGCCTTCGTTATTACATGCTGATCTACTCCAATCAGGGCTCAGTGCATGCTCCTCTGACAGTCTATTGGTGCTCCGCCTCATGTGACTGAGTCTGAGTGACTCATGTTGAGCCTACTGAGTGGGCATCTGCATTTGACAATAATTAGCCTCCCACACCGCAAGATTAACAGAGAAAGCTGCCTGGGGGGAGAGGTAGGTAGAGCATTTTTAGTAACACTTAATGGGGGAACAATTTAGTGTAGTCATATTACGCAGACCAGTATTATGCAAACTGTTCCCCCCCCAGTTGTTGTGGAGCTATGAGCCCTAGTTAGGGGCATGTGTAGTACTGTGAATAAAGTCGTGTGGTGTAAAGGTGCCAGGGAAAGCGTTGGGAAGGTCATTTTGGCATGGGCAGCACAGTGGTTAGCCTCACTGCACTGGGGTCATGAGTTTGATTCCCAACCATGGTCTTATCTGTGTGGAGTTTGTATGTTATGAGGCAGGGACTAATGTGAGTGAGATCTCTATACAGCGCTGCGGAATTAGTGGCGCTATATAAATAAATGGGGATGATGGATGGATCGCAGGAGGATGCAGGCCAGTATCTTGCCTAGGGCACTATAGAATCTCAATCTGTCTCTGACCATTCGCCATTAATTTCCTTATTTCCACAAGATAACATTTCACTTGTGGTCAAATGGGCAGTGAAATTTTTTATGTTTGGATATCGTCATTTTTTCGGAGTGGGCAAATGGGATATAGGAGAGATAGCAAACGACGTGAGCCAAAGCTGTCTATTTTGAAAGCACTGGGAATTATGCCTTTCCATATCACCATGCTAAGACCATGAACCAATGGATATACTAATGATCACAGAGAGATGCATTGGGAAAGACAGTCCTACTTGCAGTAAATGTACAGCGCTTTCATTATAAATAATGCTTACAATTTGCTGTGATCAGGCCAACTTTAGAAAACTGATAATTAACAGTCTATTATAGCATGCTGGTTTCACCTTTTTCCATTCTCACTGTTATGTTCAGTACATCAATTTATCATTGGGAGAGCTCACTAATGAGAGCGGATGGTGTGGGATAGAATTGACTGGAAAAGAAAGACAAATACTTTGAAGGTTTTGGAAACCACCAAGGATAAAATAAGCCTCAGGAAACTGTTTCCATCTAATGTCAGCACACATGGTAATGTCTTTGAGAATATAACTAGCCATCTGAAGTCCAGAGCAGGTCATAGCAATTTTCCCGATGAGTGCACTTTATTTCTGCATGATGTGATTTCCTAGACATCTAGTCGTAGCCCAGTCATTTCCCTTTATGATACTGTTAATGACTTACAAACAAGTTACAAATGTCTTCATTTGTCATAAATGTTTAGAGCAAGAGAACAGCATTATTAGGAAGACTGTTATGGCAATTACTTCTAAGATCTATCATTCATTAGAAAATGAATATATCGCACCAGTAGGAAAATTAACTTTTTTTATCCATTTAAATGTATTAAAAAGATTTATTTATTACAATAGAAAAGTATGCCCACAAATTTATTATAATACCCAAGTGATGTTAATATACTCTATGTATAAATGCTATCTGACCAAACAATGAAGTCTGATACCATTGCTTATAATTGGAGAGCTTTGATGCTCTGATGCTCTTCACCCTATACATTAAGCGGTCACCTATGGGCTATAGCAATACTATGGCATGCGTTAGCCCCTTTGTATGTTCTCCCCGTGTTTGCGTGGGTTTCCTCCGGGGGCTCCGGTTTCCCCCCACACTCCAAAAACATACTGGTAGGTTAAATGGCTGCTAACAAATTGACCCTAGTCTGTCTGTCTCCATCTGTGTCTGTGTGTGTGTGTTAGGGAATTTAGACTGCAAGCCCCAATGGGGCAGGGACTGATGTGAGTGAGTTCTCTGTACAACGCTGCAGAATTAGTGGCGCTATATAAATAAATGATGACGATGTTGATGATGATGATTAACCGGGTCTCCCCAGAGATGGCTTCCCCATAGAAATAATAAATAATTTTTTTAGTTTAGCAATTGTTTTAAAATATTTTTTAAAAAAAGTATTTTTTTTTTTCTAATTAGTGAAAGTGAAAGTCATAGTTTGGGCTCTCTGCTCCACTGCTCGGATAGGCCTGGCGAAGCGGTAAGTCAACTTTACTGCTCCAGGCCAGTATTGTCAAGGCAGCCAATTATCGCTCAGCAAAGGTTTAATAATAAGTCATGACAACAGGTGGTATTCTATTACCACAACAATTAGCGATAGCAAATCAGCCCTATCACCATATATTAATAAATAGATAGGAGTAGGAGTTGTTGATAAGGAATAATGGTAGCCTAAGGCAATTAGCAGACTGGAGAGCATGGATATAAAGATAGACAGAGAGTAAAGATAAGAGATGTAGGACGGTGAAACATCGTGGAGGAATTTTTTTGGTGAAAGGCAAAATTTTAAACTATATCCTGGGGAAAAGTGTCAGTTTCTGCGGTGAATGTCAAAGTCTCAGCAATAGTAAGATAGGACATAAGGACAATCAGCCTGGCAGCCACTTTCACAGTGGATTACGGCAGTGTTAGTTTGTTTCATGGAAGACATAGTCAATAGTCAAAACGGTAAATGTTGAGAGTGTAAGATTATGCTTTATTAGTTATTGGGGTAAAAGCAATGAGTTTTTGCAAGGGATTGAATGTAGGCATAGAAGAACAGATCAGAATAAAATATCACTGGAGATACGGAGCATTGTAACTTGATTTGTCCCAGAGAACGTTCAGTCCTTTTTCTGCCTCATTCTCCTTAATGACTCTAACGTGGTTACTCAGCATGACATACATAACTAGACTGCAGAACAGAGAACAGGAACTTCCCAGCATGCCTTCCCAATGCCCTCACTTCCTGTCAGGCTCAGGCAGGTCATCCATTTTCATCCTTCCTTTCAAGATACAGATAATGACTTAGGCTTAAACTAGCAGTGGGGTAGGATGAGGTGGCAAGCTAATGGGAGAAAAAGCCATGGAAGAATCAACACTAAGTTACATAGTCCTGCAATTTCAGGTTTAGGCTTGGACACCCGAACAGACTTTGTGACGAGATTAAGCGTCACTGATTGATGATTTCCCAAAAGCCCACCAGAGCATTCAGGTAGGTTACGTGATAGTCTTGAGCCTGAAGGTATGGTCATGGGCCCATCAGTTCTTGACTTCTGTGTGAATGAGTTCTGGGTTAGCCATAGTTGGATTGGTTGCTGTAATAAATTCCTTAGGCACACTCAGCAGGTGACGCCGGTTACACTCATAGGCAGCACCCTCAGCTTGTACCATGTAACTGTACCACTGACCTCTAAGTAGATTCCTGGAGGTCAGTGGCAGGTCTATCATATACACATGGAGTTTGCATTTGGACAGCTTGACCTGGACAAGATGTGGAAGCTGCTGGGTCATAACTTCTTGTGTTGGACAGGCGCTTTGAGGTAAGTACTGTTTGTACTTATGTTTGTACTTGCTGTTGTAATTGTTGCTTTGTAACAGGGATGACAGTTCTGGTGCGGTGGGACAATAATTGCTGGGCAGGTGATGGTAAACCATCTCGTGGTGTCTTTCTGAAGTTAAGCAATGCTGCAAAGATATCAGTGTTATCACGTTTGCATTTTTACAACAAGCGTTTGGCTGGGCAGCTCTTTCTGCTAGTCCATTGGGCTGAGGATAGTGGGGGCTGCTGGTAGTGTGTTGAAAGTTCCCAGGTATTTGCAAACTCTCTGAACTCTCTACTCATGAATTGCATGGCATAGTTCTTGATGAGTTGTTGTAGGATGCCATGTAGCATTGGTGAGATTGGATAGGTGGTTGATCTCAAACCACCCTAAATAAGAGTCCACCAAAACCAGATGTACCTTTCAACTGTAAATAGGAGGCATATGTAAGGGGCATGTTTAACGTTCATGTGCAAACCCCTAATATACTTCAATGTGTTATGTAGGTTTTGAGTACAGCGTAACCCTGTTTATATTATTTTAAACAGTTGAGATGTCTTATAGCACTTCAATTGTAGCAGCAAAACAATTGAATATAGGAAATTACAATATCCAGAAGCATAAAAAGGTTTCAAAAATATTAAACTGTTCTATAAAAATAATCACTTCTACTATTTACTATTATTTGACATAATTCTGTGTTTTTAGCCAATGAAAATAAGCCCTTTTGTGCATCTATGAATGCTTGTGATTCATGTGTACTCCCTAATAGGCAAAGATTTAAAATATGCAACTTTCATGTCTCCATCCCTCTTTGGCTGTTGGGATAATGTCATCTGTCATATACTAGTGATGAGCATGGGAATATTCTCCTTTATCAAGGTTTTTACTATTATATATAGTATTATTATATACAGTATATTTCGAGTAACAAAACAGTTTGGGCTACAATGAGACAAATAAAAACATATAATTTTTATTTCCAGGATGATAAGGCTAATTCAACAGTTGAGTAACGGTAAAAGTTAATACATTTTGATTGTTATTGAAATATTATCTTATTCAGTGATAGATGGGACAATCAGCATAAACAATTTATATTGGCATAATTAACTAGACACACAGAAGAAGGATACAAGGGAGTGGAATGGGTAAATAGGCAAGTATTTAATATAGTTTTTAATATGGTACTTTAACTTTTATTTGGCTGCTTTAAGGGCTGTCTATCTAATGCAGCCCTCCTAGGCTTTTTTTTTTTTTAACACCTCCTATTAGACACTGTTATATGGCAACATTTCTTGTAATAATATTCGGTCCTCTACCACTTAATGATAACATATGCATAATTCTTAATGTAAATACTTGGTTTAATGCCCACAAGTTCTGCTTTCACCTGTTTGTTTGATTTTTGGGACTTTTACTGTAAATATTTGTTTGTGTATATGTCTATTAGTTAGGGAATCCTTAGTTTCCAAAAACAAATCATAACCAAATCTATTTTTTGACTATGAATACTGATGAGCCTGCATCACAAGCAACAATAGTGGTGTAGCAGAAGAGCTATATGAGCATCTAAAAATAAGTGCAGAGATGGATTATGGGATTTCAAACCTGGCTGAAAAGATAGGCAGATATATATATATACACACACACACGCACACACAAACACACACACACACACACACACACATATACACACACACACACAGCGACGAGCAAGAAGAGGGGCGCAAACAATATAGTTGCACAATAGCATCAAAAAGGTTAAACCCATCTACCTCTCATAATTATGTGTGTGTGTGTCTGTAGGTTTACAGCATTATAGAGGGCAATGAGAATTACAAATGGGAATTAGACAGACTCTATCAGTTACCTTTCGATTATTGTGAATAATCCCTGGCAATTCGAGTTTAATTACTAGTGACTCGATGTGAGATGCAAGAAACATAAACTAATACATGGAACATGTCAAACAGATGTATAAAAATCAGGATGAATGACATCTCCACTGGCAGACAGGAAGGTGTAAAGGAACTGTTCTATACATCACAAACTTTAATCAGCTCCCCCGCACTCAGAGAAGGGAAAAGTTGGTGTGAATGATATCCATGACACAAGCGATATCCGAGAAATGAACAGTGGAACGTATAGACTGATATAACATAATTGTGCTACATGACAACAATGATTTAAAGTAACACAAATTTTGTCCTTGCTTAGAAACATAATCGCAAAAAGGGTTTTGTTTATTTTCATATTAATATAATCCTTTATAAGAATAGGATTGCATTTTAAGACCATTATTTTAAAAGCACAAATAATAATCTGTTAATTTGGCACCATATTTAGTACCTGGAGCAGTTCCATTTCTGAGAGATGCTTTGTTCAAAATTTTGATGAATCTCATGAAATATTCTATTATTAAATGAGGTGACCACTATTTGTATTAATTTGTAATCCACAACTGATAATAAGTTAACTATAAATTATTCATTTACTTTTTGTCTGCTGTGTTACAGTGAAAAACAACATTGACACTTTTCAGTCTTTCTTCAGCACTGACGGTTACCTGTAGACTGCAGCAACATTTTCTTAACAAATTAATAACACTAAGGGGCAAATTCAATTGTTGGCGTTACAGCCTAAAGTAATGCACTCTGCGCACTATTACCGTCATTATGGTAATAGTGCGCGTAAATACCAGCTGGAATCTCCAGTATGCAAGTAGAGAGGTTAGAAACAACTTAAAATTTTAGACCTGGCATTGTCACTCCCCCTAATCTCCTGGCCTCATGGTAGCCACACCCCCTCCAGTGGCAGTAGGTCCACCACTGGGGATAACAGCTTATACTCACATAGGCAAACCAAGGGTGGGTTTCCTAGTGCCTGGAAACCCCCTCCAAGCCTGGGGCACTGTATAATTGAGGTGGCAGGACCCTGCCCCCGCTTCAAACGGCTCTGCTTGAAAAGGTAGAGCTGCGTGCACCTAACAGTAGTGCACGCAGCATTGCCTGTGTATATTATAGGGAAAGGAAGAGTTGGAGAGCAGCCAAGCACTGTCTAATATTATAGCTATGCCCCCATGCATGCTGGTCACTCCTCCTGGTGGCATGGTGTGGAAACCCCCCTCTACAAATCCTGCGTTTGCCCCTGACTCATTAATTACCTTAAGATAAACAGCAGTCTTTCCTCTTATAGTCTTGCTTTCCATAAGGTCTGACTCTTAAAGGGTTTGTCAATGATGGCAAAAGCCGGATGGCTATATTCCTGTAATTTTGTTATGATACTCGGTGCTGAGACACCAAAGGGGCAACCCAAATTCCAGTGTCGCTCCTGTTCTCTCAGATGCCTCCTTCTATCGATTGCCTCAATATTCTCCCACAGCAGTTTCTCTACAGTTCTCCAAAAAACACCTCCTGGATACTCACAATTCCACAGCCTGAGCTTCGGCGAAAGGATGCCTGCGTTGTATACATGTGCTTACTTGGACACTGCAGGGAATCACACCTTAAAGAATAAGCATTGAATGCTTTGCACTTTATAAAGCAGTTATCTAGCTTTGATTTTTAATGCTGTTATTGATATTCTCTCATGTTATTTATTCATATTACTACACCACCGTGGGCAGCACGGTGGCGTAGTGGTTAGCACTTCTGCCTCACAGCACTGGGGTCATGAGTTCAATTCCCAACCATGGTCTTATCTGTGTGGAGTTTGTATGTTCTCCCTCTGTTTGCGTGGGTTTCCTCCAGGTGCTCCAGTTTCCTCCCACACTCCAAAAACATACTGGTAGGTTAATTGGCTGCTATCAAAATTGACCCTAGTCTGTCTCTCTCAGTCTGTCTATCTGTGTGTATGTTAGGGAATTTAGACTGTAAGCTCCAATGGGGCAGGGACTGATGTGAGTGAGTCCTCTGTACAGCGCTGCGGAATCAGTGGCGCTATATAAATAAATGAAGATGATGATGATGATTTTAGGAATATGTCAGATATGCTTTACATTGCGTGTCAACATTTTGTGCACTAAAAATCAAAATAATAAATAAAGCCAGCAATAGCCTACCTATGTGACTGATTAAATACAAAAAACATGATTTTATATATTTTTCATATAATTTAGAGCAATGTTGTTAAGAAATAATGAAGTCTTTATCAAGCTAATGTGCACAGGCAATACAGCGAGATGCTGTATCCATTATCTGTGTCACCCTCAGGGGTCATTGTGCCTCATTAAAGATCATCATTATATATATTCCTATTATATTCTCTCAACCTTTGTTAATACTTTAGTATACGTACACTGAACAGAACTGAATAAAACAAGACATCATTTAATTTTTTAATGGATTTAGACTTCTGTTACTGACCGGTGCATTTGGAACAAGTGCCCGACTAAGATAAATAGGACCTACTAGTGTACCCAAACACCTTTGTCTTTCCGGCTGGTTCTTGTGGACCTGTTTTCTTTGCCTACCCAGTAGATCCTGGACTTTGCAATAATTAATTGCAGGAAGAAGCACAGGGTGAGACATCAATCGTCTCTGCTGCTCCCTGAAATCACAGTATTAGGAGCATAGTAAGTGACGGCATAGCCGAGCGCCCCTAGAAGAAGCATAGGTGATCGGTTTATCCTACTGCGTTTCTTTTGTTAATCATATTTAAAGCTGCATTGGGGTTGGAATTAAAAATGCTGCATCAACTGTCAATTTCCCCAGGGTTACCCATTTCTAAGTATCCACTGCATAGCCCAAAATATATATATTTTCTGTAGAACAAATATTTTATATGTATGTAGCATCAATTCCAAATAAAAGTAACAAAAGTGTCTCTAAAGAAATAGTAGACAGCAAATGAAATATTTCTGAATATATCAGCTGGTATGGTCGTATTACTGTACGCCACGTAACGCACTTAGGGGGAGATTCAATTAGACATAACGTTCCTGAGAACATCGCGGCTGCGCATTTTTACCGTTTGTACGGTAAAAAGATCTGCTCATATTTGCTCGCAGCTCTACGGAGCGCAAGCAAAAACGAGCGGATATTTCAGTAAAGAAAATACGCGCAAAGTGTCTCCACGGCCGTTTCGGAGACACACTGGGTCTGAGTCATTAAGCAGAGCAAAGCATAAAAAAGGAGTAACTTTGCACCTTGTCAAAACTATGTTGCATTGGAGGGGGAGGTAAATTTAAAATGTGGGGACAGATTTATAGTTGGGGTAGGACATGTCCTAGATCAACTTTAAATTTCAGTCTAAAAATAAAGCTATCAAGTATTTGTGTTCTACATGAAAAAACAGTCAGTATGTTCCTTATGCGCAAAATAAAAAATAAATTTATATCCCATGCAGTGTAACATGATTTGTCCAGGAGCAAACTTACTAATTTTTCTTTGCTTTGCTCTCCTAAGTGTCTCAGGCCCATTGCATGTATTTTTATCTAATTGAATATCCCCATTATCTATTAAGCATTGTTTATTTTTTTTTTAATCAGGTATTTTCAGCGATTTTTCCACCAGGATTTAAATTATACAATTATATTAAAGAGAAAACCTGGCATATTGGGTTGGACAATATATACACTGTATACTAGTTGGCTGCGGAAGGTTGGACGGAAAGAAAATGAATATAATCTCTTTAGTTAGCCAGCATTATTAACTAGCATTATTGTTAGCTTTGTGATTACTCCCCAAATACAAAACACTATTTATACTTAACATATGGGCTTGTTGCTTGCCTTCTGGCATTGACCACTCTCCCAATGCTGTAGGATCACCCTAAAGCTGTTTTATCGTGAGGATGAGTACACATGATAAAGATTGACAAGAGGACTTCATAGGTGGTAACAGAATAATTGGAGACACAGACAAATAAAAGAGTGCAAGAAAAGCTTTGAAAGCAGTTAGTAAAACCTTTGCTGAAGCTACACATTAACTTAATTAAGTTGTAACTCTTTAATAGAAAATGTAAACAAATAGGGTTAGTGTACCTTTAAACATGTTCAGAAACATATGTGGTAAATAAACATGTTGTAAAAATAGACTAATATACTCTAGCAATCATTTCTGGACCCAATAAAAAAGTTTTCAGACTAATTTGTTTCCTCTTCCCCTACAGAGCCAAGAGTTCCCGTAAATATATCATAACTTAATGAGGCTCCAACAACATAATGACCGTGGAGTCTGGTTTTTGTTTTCTTTTTAAGCAAACAGTGTACGTGACATGTCTGCTGTAAATCAAATGTAGAAGGCGAAACAAAGGTCATCTTTCAGAACTTTAGTGATGTCAAGTTGAAAGAGAAAATGAGGGCATTCATTGGCCGGGTTCGAAGCGAATGAGGCCAGTTTCCTTGGAGACATTTCTCAAAAGACAATGGACTTTTTTTTTTTTTTGTAAAGCAAATGCTTTTAACATTGATAGTAAAGTTTTCAAAGTTCACAGTGAATGAACTGAGAAAATGGAACATATTCGGAGATGCTTCACTTGCTAAAATATCTTGATCTATGTGGGACTAACCTATAGTTGCCAACTATACCTAATTTTAAGGGACTCTCCAAGGTACTGAAGATACCATCCTTCTTCTATCTCTAATAATTTCCCTATTTTTAACTTATTATAGCTCACTATAATTCAATTAAAAGCTGATTGGACAAGCAATGACATCTGTATATTCAGCTTTATCAACACATCGTACTGAGTAATGCATCCATTCAAATTTCTCTAATGTGCCAGCCCTTAAAAAGAGGTTGCTACTGGTTCAACTATAAAATAAACTCTTTGTATGGACATCTCCTTTAAAGAACAAGTAATCTCTCTAAGAACTCTGACTGAATGCTGATGTTTGGTTGTATGTTCAATGCTGTACGATACAAGTAGCGTGACCAAACAATACATATTTTATCACTCAGCGTGGATCTTTTTTCTGTTTGTATCAAATCGTTTCATTAGCGTTACAGGCAAACATATAGCTAGAAAGATATTTACTATGATTCTATCTACTCTACTACTCAGTCGTCCAATATACAACATTTTCCACACATTAACAACTGTAAATCCTTTATTTGAAATATTGTAACACAGAAAACAGAATCTTCATAAATATGTAGAACATTTAGGTCTGGCATTCAGTAGTGCTCGGGTTTCCATCAATCTCTGTTTTCCAAGTTTGGCATAAGGATCATTGATCTCTATGTAGAATAATGCACACGAGCATTAAAGGAAATGGACGATACACCAAGGAGACATTGTGCAACAAATTTGTATTCCCCATCTATTTAATTATACCCATGTGCACCGTAGACCAATTTTAATGCTCAACAGACCCTCAGTTGAGTTCCATTGGAGCTTCATCCATTATGTATTGACGAGGCACAACACGGGATACAAGCCTTGACATTTGTGTGCCTTTAGTCTAAGCTTGAAACCTATATTAAATATTTCCATTGTTCTCGCCTACCTTCATTTATATTGTAGAACTTTCCATTTGGTAAGAATTACCCTATGGTTAGTAACTTTGTGTGACTTACTGGTTTTCTTTCTACTGGAGTTACCGGCAGCTACCATAAGAATGGTCACGTTCAATGACGTATAACATTAAGATAAGAGAACAACCCTGTGTTTTGATTTCGTTCTGTTTCCAAAACCTTCCTCCTGTTTTGGTGTTTGGGTTTTGTTTATGGCAAATACAGCCTGGTGGTAATCTTTTATTACTCTCGTACTTTGACACAGATAAATACTGCACTTATTGTTTCATATTCATTGCTTTCATTTTAGTGTAAGTATTAACATATTTTACATATTACCTTATTGTTTAGTCAATTGTAGCTATTATATGTTCCACAATTGTTAATGCCAACTTGTTGGCATCCTGTGCAATGTGTGAACTTCTGCAGCATCCATTCAAGAGAGTGTCCTGCTCTGTTATATGTAAACAAGTTGCTCATCTTCTATCAATGTAAGGCGAAAATGGTCAGTTTTTAAATGCTAGAGAGACATGGATAACATATCAATGGGCAAGTGGATAGTATATGCACAAAGGGTCAGGCGAGATTGCCAACGAACAGCGAACAAAAGCTGGAACACCGGTTCTGACGCAGCTTATGGAAAGGCATTATAGTCTTAATATATACTTATTATACACTTAACAATTATCTTAGAGTTGGCTTCAGTAATATCCAACCACCATTGCATGTTGGTAGCACCTTTCAGACCAATTGTGTGATGCCATATTATCTCAATGCCATTAACCCCCATCCTCCAATGTACCCATCTGTTTATGTACCCCCAAAAAATCCCCTTTTATATATATAACGCTGACGTGGGTGAAACAGTCCTGCCGGGTCAGCTTGTTGATGGTGAAAAACACATCAGTAAGCCCAGGACAGGCCGATCCTTCTGGAGGTATTTCAAATGCCAATGACGAGTGTAGCTATCATCATCCTATTAAACCCCTGGACAGGAATGTTACATATATAATAAAAAACTAGTAATAAAAAAAAAAATCTTAAAATTAACTTTAAACTACTATGTAAAGTAAAAAAAAAAAACAAAAACAAAACTAAGATAAGAATTAAGTACTAAAATGGGTAAAATGACACAACAAAATCAATACACAACCCTAAATGCAAACAAAACTTAATTCTAAAAATAGAAATAAATAAAACTCTAATCACTGAGAAGTGAGAAGCACCCTGCCTAACCTTAACTGATGTTTCCACTGCCTGCTTCACCTACAGAGACTAAGTGGCGAGGGGGGAAACATCATGGGTAGAAATAGAAGCAAATACAAAACTTTGAGCAACTTGCAAATTCTGAAACCAAATTCAGGGTTAATGAAAGCAAAAGCAGCTTTTGGGAAATTATAATCAGTAGTTGTGTCCCAGAGCAATCAAAAAATAAACAATTCTGCCTAAAGCTATAAATACATAGTGGAATAGGATGAAGGAAAGGAAAAGCATGAATGTATTTAATAGTGAATGTTGCAAAAGGACATGTACAACCCAATGAATTAAATTCATGTTAAGGTGGAAAACAACATTAATTGAAAGCTGCTGAAGTACATATGAACACAAAGTAAAACTGGTAGAGAAGAAGAAGATCAGAAGTGCCTCCTGTGTTAAATAATAAATATATGACAGTTACGGGAACTAACCCTGGCCTGCCTGTGTGCTTACTGTCACTTTTAAATCATTCTATTGTGGATGGTCCCTAGACACTGGGAGATCGCATCATCGCTGCTATTCCTGACTGCTGTTCCTAAGCAACAAACTGTCTACGACAGTAAAAGTTCACTCAGCCCCAACACTTTATTGTTTTCACTGTAAACTGACATAGAGAACAGAGCAAGTGGCTTATTTATTAATTTTCCTGAATGTGAAGACACTTTTTTTTTTGCATCAAAGCTTTATAGACAGCGATTTTGTTCATTTTCAGTGTTCACATTATTGTAAAACTTCAAAAATACAATCATTGAATGAGAACCTACATCATTAATGAGATTTGAGTTTAAGATTCATCAGCTGAGTTGGAATTAAAATTCACGAAATACATAATATACAGATAAACAGTATACATGTTATTAAACGCATTGTAAGTAGAATATATTCTTGATAGCTTGTTTTTTAAGTGCACTCTATGGGCAAAAGTATTTGGCCACACCTGTTAATTATTGAATTGACGAATTTCAATCAGACCCGTTGCCAGAGGGGTATAAAATCAAGCACCTAACCATGCAGTCTCCATTTGCAAACATCTGTGAACCAAAATGGGTCGTCCTGAAGAGCTCAATGACTTCAAGCGTGGTACTGTGATAGGATGCCACCTTTGCAATAAGACGGTTTGTGAAATTTCATCCAGGCTGGGTATTCCATGGTCAACTATAAGTGAGAGCAACTCAGCCACAAAGCGGAAGACCTCCAAAATCACAGAGCGAGGTCAACGACTACTAAGGTGCATGGTGCGTAAAAGTCGCCATTTCACTTCTGATTCCATAGCTGAAAAGTTCAGAACTTCCACTGGCATTAATGTAAGCACAGAAACTGTGCGGTGCTTAATGTAATGGGTTTCCATGGCCAAGCAGCTGCATGCAGGCCTCACATCACCAAGACCAATGCCAAGAGTTAGATGGAATGTGTAAAGCACACCGACACTGGACTGTGGAGCAGTGGAAACGTGTTTTGTGGCGTGACGAATCACACTTCTCTATTTGGCAGTCAGATGGGTGAGTCTGAGTTTGGTGGATGCTGGGAGAATATTACCTCCTGACTGCATTATGCCACCCGTGAAGTTTGGCGGAATCGGGATAATAGTATGGGGCTGTTTTTCAGGGTTTGGGCTAGGCCCCTTATATCCAGTGAAGGGCAATCTTAATGCTTCAGCATACCAAGTCATTTTGGACAATGCTATGCTTCCAAATTTGTGGCAACAGTTTGGGGAAGGCCCTTTTCTATTGTAACATGACTGTGCCCCAGTACACAAAGCAAGGACTACAAAGACATGGTTTGATGAGTTTGGTGTGGAACAACTTGACTGGCCCGCACAGAGCCCTGACCTCATAGAATTTGGGATGAACTGGAATGAAGATTGCGAGCCAGGCTTCTCGTCCAACATCAGTGCCTGACACCATAAATTCTCTACAGAATGAATTGGCACAAATTCCCACAGAAACATTACAACATCTTGTAGAAATTCTTCCAAGAAGTGGAAGCTGTTATCACTGCAAACTCCATATTAAAGTATATATGTATTTGAATACAATGTCACTACAGTCCCTGTTCGTGTAATGGTCAAGCATCTGAATACTTTTGTTCATATAGTGTATATGAATTTCTGTGTCAATAGCAAATTACTGTACTAAGAGTAAAATATATATTTTTAAACATACAGATGACAACCATAAAGGGGAACCATGACACAGAAAAAACACTCAAAACTGAAGGTCATTTTAACTATAACTATATAAATACAAGTTCAAATGAGATAAAATGATTAACATCATGTTGTTCCTAAGCACAGAGCCATTTTAATTTAAAATGAATCATAGGAGCTAAGGTTCTGTCAGGAATTTTTCCCAAACAGCAGGGATCCCCGAAAAGGACCTCCAATGATTCTATTATTTGGGGGAAAGGGGCTTTGGAAGGAGAGTTCATTAAAAGACTTTAATATTGAGAGGAAGAAATAATTGCACAAGCGCCAGACCCAGAACCAGAACGTGGTAATGCCTATCAAACAGAATGCAATGCATGAGGATGGTAACAGTAGCTGCTACTTAGGGTGTAGAGGTGTAAATATTTTGGGTAAGTGTAAGATAACAAAGGTGTATGGCAGAAATAGTGACTCAATGTCAAAGTATTTGGAGAACATAGGATGGGGTAATCCTTAGAAGGCATGTAGACAAACGTTGATTTATAGAGAAATGAGAATGATTTGGGAGAGGAACTTTTATGAGTGGTCACGATTGATTGAGAATGGACCACGGTAGAAATTTTGAGGGATGTGGGCATTATGGCAACAATGTTCACTCTTATTACTTATTTGTAAGATATGGCTAGTGTCCACTAATATCTTCACTAATATCTTCACACATATTTACATGCAAATGAACACAATAAAGACTACCCCTATTCTTTACTTAGATTAAAGTAACATTATCTTCCTTATGAAAGAATTACATCAGAAATAAAAATGGACATTTTGAGTGCAGTTCATCACAGATAACCTGTGTTAAAGCCCTCCAAATCAATTTGCTAAATAAATATCCCTTTTGGCCACTTTTATTTATGTGTCTAGGGTTCATGCAATGAGTTACACTAACCACTGACGATTATATAAAACCTTCTTTGTTCTCCACTTTGTTGGGTACTATGAGCAGCTATGGTATAGCCAGAGGAGGACTGGTGGGTGCTGGGAGGGTGCACAGGAGGACAATGGGTCCCTCAGACACTGTGATTTTTACAGACACTGGTAGATTGATGGAGGCTTCCATGAAGGATGCAGAAAGGCAATGCACGATCATTGTATATAGCATGTGAATGTATGCTTGTTTACTAGATATTTACTAGATGTCATTGACCCATATAAACCATTATATATTAGTTTAAATTACAAGGTTGTAGGAGAGGAAATAGTGATATAGTAATTAACATCAAAGCAATGGCCACCACTTCCCTGAGTATCTAACGTCTAACTTTACAACAAGTTATATTATATTTAATATGGTCTCTTCCAATGATTTCTAATATAGCAGAATGGAATACTGCATGTTATAAATCCCCTGTGTTGTCTAGGCATTCAGCTAAGACTGTGCAAATTACAATAATCATAGCTGTACATGACATAACTTGCATCCATATTCACCCTAATTAATAACCTTTCTGTCACTCTGCTCGAGTAGGCAAGAATAATACAAAACAAGGTTAACAGCAATTAGTATTACATTTAATGTGCCTGTTTGATCTGCAAGATAGGCTCTCTTATAATTATATTTTTCTTCTTATATTCAGTTTATATTAGTATGATACTGAAAATGGCAGATTTTTGCATTGACTCTAATTTTTACTTACTATGACAGTTGTCCCAGATATTACTATTGTCCTAAAGTTGGCCCTTGGGCCTGAGTCAATAAGTAGAGCAAAGCATAAAAAAGGAGTAACTTTGCACTTGGGCAAAACCATGTTGCATTGGAGGGGGAGGTAAATATAAAATGTGGGGACATATTTATAACTGGGTTAGGGCATGTCCTAGATCGACTGTAAATTTCAGTGTAAAAATAAAGATATCAAGCATTTTTGTGCTACATGAAAAAACAGCCAGTATTTAACTTATGTGCAAAATAATAATCTACTTTGCACCCCTTGCATTGTAACACGGTTTGTCCAGGAGCAAACTTACTCCTCTTTTTTGCCTTGCTCTCCTTAAGGACTCAGGACCCTTATGTTTTGATGTTTAAGATCTTTTTCTTTCAAATAATGATGTTTTCCGTACATCATAGTACTTTGTCTTCCTACTAAAAAAAGTGTAGGATTACCATGGTAAATGACCAAATAAGTGTGAAATACTATTGTACTTTTTTCCAAGTGGAGTCAGTCTGTATTATTTTGGGGTGACATTTTTACAGTGGACTGGGACAGCCAAGGACCCAAATGTGTCCTAACTTTCTGTTCCTAGTGCTTGTGTCCTCCCCCCCTCTCATCTCTATCACTCCATTGTTAAGAATAAAGCACAAAACTAATATGAGCAAAGCATAACTTTACTCCATAACAATTCTGAATCTCATAATAGATTTATCTGTAGGTCAATTATCGTAGTTTAGAAAAATGGCTACAGTGCTTCAATTGCATTTTTTAGCATATAATTATATGACCTTGACTACAGATGAAGCATGATTGTTTGGGACAGACAGCGCGATCCAGCAACTATTATATGGTGTACCAATTGTCTAATGCACTTCTGACCATGACGCACTTTAATTGTAATACAATGGAGTGAGCAGGGTCAGTGATTGTCACAGTGCTGGCAGCTCCCAGGAAAGAACCACTTGGCTGGAGTAGTTAGCAGAGACACACTACGTCCAGTCAAGACTCTTAGTCATGATATGTACCGTGAGGTATAAACTGAAAGTATTATAAAAGGTAGAATGGTGATGGACGAAGCCAAAGTCAAGGGATTGGAGAAGGTAGAATAATGATGGACGAAACCAAAGTCGAGGGATTGGAGAAGGGAGAATAGTGATGGACAAAGCCAAAGTCAAGGGATTGGAGAAGGTAGAATAGTGATGGACAAAGCCAAAGTCAAGGGATTGGAGAAGGTAATATAGTGATGGACGAAGCCAAAGTCATGGGATTGGAGAAGGTAGAATAGTGAATGACGAAGCCAAAGTCGAGGGATTGGAGAAGGTAGAATAGTGATGGACAAAGCCAAAGTCAAGGGATTGGAGAAGGTAGAATAGTGATGGACGAAGCCAAAGTCAAGGGATTGGAGAAGGTACAATAGTGATGGACGAAACCAAAGTCAAGGGATTGGAGAAGGTAGAAAAGTGAATGACGAAACCAAAGTCGAAGGATTGGAGAAGGTAGAATAGTGATGGACAAAGCCAAAGTCGAGAGATTGGAGATAGTAGAATAGTGATGTACAAAGCCAAAGTCAAGGGATTGGAGAAGGTAGAATAGTGATGGACGAAACCAAAGTCGAGGGATTGGAGAAGGTAGTATAGTGATGTACAGTCAAAGAAAACAAATCTTCTACAAAACACATGCAGAGAAAAACTAAACAAATCTTTCCTTCTGCAAAGGTTTTGTACACCTGACTTTATAAAGGCTATAATTGTTCTGATAGACTTGACCTTTTCTCTGAACAGCTGATTGCAGAGAAAAGAAAGCTGTGCAGTATTATTATTATTATCATTTATTTGTTAGGCACCACAAGGTTTCCGCAGTGCCGTACATAATACAAACAGGAGACCATACAGGGTGACATAGTACAGAGCAAAAAACACAAAGTACCAATACTTCAGAACTCCGGGCAGACATATGAGCGAAGATGGAGCAGAAGAACAGGTATGGAGACAGGAGGGGAGAGGAGCCCTGCTCGTACGAGCTCACATCCTAAGGGAGGGTGGACAAACAGGCACAAGAGGGAGCCATTAAAGTAAGGGAGAGAAAGGCGGGGCTGGTGGAGAGAGGGGAGATCGAGAGAAGGAGGTTATCAAAGAAGCAACAAGGTAAGGGTTAAGTGGATGGTTTGTAGGCTTTGAGGAACAGGTGAGTTTTAAGTGCCCGTTTGAAGGAGCACAGACTGGGTGAGAGACGGATGGAGCGGGGGAGGTCGTTCCAGTGGAGGGGAGCAGCACGGGAGAAGTCTTGGATTCTGGAGTGGGAAGAGGTGATCAGAGTGGAGGAGAGGCGATGGTCATTGGTCGAGCGCAGGGAGTGGGCAGGGGTGTGAATGGTGAGAAGGTTAGAGATATAGGGGGCAGTAGACTGGGAGAGAGCTTTGTAAGTGGTAGTGAGGAGTTTGAAAAGGATTCTGTAGGGGAAGGGGAGGCAGTGTAAGGCAAGGCAGAGAGGGGAGGCGGAGGAGGAGTGGCGTGAGAGAAAGATGAGTCGGGCAGCCGCATTGAGAACAGAACGAAGGGGGGTGGAGGCCAGTAAGGAGAAGGTTGCAGTTGCAGTAGTCCAGGTGAGGTGATGAGCTAGATTGCTGTTCTTAGCAGAGTGCTGATTACAGGTACTGAGAGAAGGCGTTTGTGATGATTATGTAGCATATCTAATGAATGTGGGTCTGACCAGCCAATGCGAATGAGTAAAGGTGAGAAATCAGGTCCTGTGACCATTCCAGAGCTCAGGACATCCCTAGCTCACTTTGAAAGCCCTGTGACATCTGGGAGATCAATCTGTCCTTAATGACAGCTAAACTCCAAAGTTGGAGGGTGAGAGATATGTGGAGAAAGGTTTAAAATCTTCTGCCTTAGACAATAACGTGTACATTTTCATGAGACATTGGCATTTACACCATGTATTGTTGTGAGTCCTAGATGGTTGGGTGTGGAATGGCATTCTGACCTTGGATGCCCACTTTGTCCCACCCCTGCTGTCTGATTTATTACTCTAATACTGCTGCAAAAATAATTTTCTTCAAATGGGCTATTAATGTATTTGTTTCCTTACTTGGACCTTTTGTGTCAAATTTTTGGCAGAGAGTGTTATTGCACAATGGTGGATGTATTCTGTTGCTTTATAAACTGCCATAAACTACTCTGATTAGTATCATCCACGATTAGGATAGCAAAAAATACAGATCTGAATGATTTTTAGTATTTCTTTACATCAATATTATTTATTTTTCTTTATATTTTTTTAGTTACGCTGTGTAATGTATGTTTAAGAACTGTATTTATGCTTTTTAGTGTTTATTGATAGAGAAAAATCAAAGACATTCTTGTTGGATGTAATAAAAAGAAATCTGACAGTGGAGTATAAAGATAATCACTAAACCTATATTTATTTATTGATATTTATATTTTACACTTGTTTTTTATATTTTTGTATTATTAGTATTATTTAAGTAAAAATGTGGTCTTGTATATATATTTACATATATATATTTATATATATTTACATTTGATATTACAGATCTATGCCTAGAATTTAGTACTTATATTAGTAGATATGATGTTTCACACAATAGCAGTTGCATCTTGCTGTATAAGAACAGGGGTATTATCATTATAGATGGTCTTTTGCATACTTTTACTAGTAGAATTTAGATGTAAAATTTATTTTACCAAATGATTTTTAATATCTAGTTATACCATGACTAGAACAATTCAGATGACAAATTGCCAGTCTTGGAATAGCATGATTAAATTGTTTTTTAAATTAAATTCATAAATATTGTTTTTGGCATTCATTTAATATGTTTGTTTGTTTGTTCTATATAGGAGATTTATATTTTATACTTCATACTACTGTCTTATTTATTATTTATTCTGTGCAACCTTGTTTGATTTATGGAAGGACTGCATCAATTATTCAGCATATAATGAAACAGTGAACTAGTATTTTTTGTAATCATTTAATATATTTTTAGTTATTAGTTGCACTATTTGAGTTTATTTAATACGAATTAACACTTTTTTCTCTTTATATACTATTTTATATTAATTGTTTGACTCTCTGATTGTTCAATTGTAGACTAATTTATAGCAATCAAATTGTTTTCACAGCGATTCTGTTTGGAGACACTATTAACAGCTGAGACTTGCAGTGACAAACTTGTTTCAGTGCATCTCCCTAATATATTTACACTTTGGATTTTACATCTGTTTACAATAGTGGGACATTTATTGTTCCTAAAAAAATGAGCTAATTTTGCATGTTGAATAAGCGCTACACTATACAGCTTCATTTACACAGTTATACTTGTTTCTCCACATGTATATGGGACATTTTTGCTGCTTCCAAGGTTCTTAAGGAGTAATTGATTCTTTTGATATTTATATATATATATAGGCATCTAAGAGAGAATTTACATGTCGAACTGACAGTCTGCAGTGCACCTAGGTTAAAGGCATACAGGTATAAGACATGTGTGACAAAATTAAAGTATAAAGTGTGATTTCATTTACATGCTTTGCAAAGGTTTGAAAGTGTATCGTTGCACAGCTAACAGCGAAGCTGACAGGGTGTGTCTGCAGAGAAGAGTAATTACGGAACATATACATATATATATTTATATATATATATATATATATATATATATATATATTTACATATATATTTACACCAGCAGAGAACTCCCTTTTAAAGGCAAGGTGGGAGTGTCACCTGTCCATCAAGCTAGGGCTGTGGTAGGAGTGTCAAGTATAAAAACCTTTATTGTGCCACTATGCATTGTGACCGATGTCAGACAGTGACCGGAGACCAGACAGGAAAATGTCTACTCAGTATTGGGTTGCCTAATGTCATCCTGATAGAAATGTATGCCGCTTATTCTGAAGTGACATTAAAAGCACCGTTTATACTGCAAGAAGTTGCTTCTGTATGCATCACAAGTGGGGTGCTTATACACATACATATACATATATATACTATATCACTGTTATATATACTTTATGTGTATGTATGTATATATATATATATATATATATATATATATATATAAATATATATCACACAAAGCAATAAACACTGGCACTCAAAACAAGATTATGTAAAAGTCAAAATATGAAATCACACCATACACTTCTTCCTTGTAAGGGGGCTGCCTTCCTTCAAGATCCGGTTGGTTAGGCCGATAACAAATCTGGGAAACAAAGAAGAAGGATACAAATAATCCAAAAGCCATAGGTGTAAGTAATGCGCACCAAAATTTGATTTGGAAAGTGCTCTTCAAAGCAGGACTCTGGGAAATGTCACTTGAACCTGTATATTTACTCCAATCTCGTACAATCATACATAAAAAAGAGAAATACCAAATGTAGTGAAGTATTGTCAGACCAGGGAAACATCCAATATATATCCCGTCAGCTTAACTGTGCGTACCAGAAAAAGACAATTATTAATCTTATCTGTATATTCT
This sequence comes from Mixophyes fleayi, assembly GCF_038048845.1. Classification (NCBI taxonomy): domain Eukaryota; kingdom Metazoa; phylum Chordata; class Amphibia; order Anura; family Limnodynastidae; genus Mixophyes; species Mixophyes fleayi. The sequence goes on from NC_134406.1 coordinate 254,261,940, forward strand.
TGCTTGGCTCTGAATGTTCACTTCCGGGTAATTCCGTCCACTGGGTATATATGAAACAAAATAATCTCATATAGTGTAGTATTATAACACACAAATCTATTAACATAAAAATATAAAATGCATGCTCACAATAAACCATAAAGTTCAGGCGTATCTGCAATCCCCAGTGAGTCCTTCAATCCCTCTTCCGTGGATAAGATGTCCGGAACCTCAACAGATGAAGACTGGGTACAGATATTCCACAGTAAGGGTACTGCTGCTGGACCCTACCCCTCGACGCGTTTCGTCTATTACAATATACATATCCTCCTGAGGAAGCCTGTAATAGGCAAAACGCAGCGGAGGGTAGTGATTCTGAATTTTTATTAACACTGTTCATTTTCTGTTTTCATTACTGCTCTCTGATGCCTAATATCACTCCATATTGAAGTAACGTAAAAGTTCTCCATATTGAAGAATCATAAAAGTTCTATAACCCTTGTCACGTAGCTGAAGACAATGTACAGTAATATTCTCAGACATTGTTTGCCTCAGAAAGGTTTCTTTCAATATATCTGGATACAAGGAGTCTTATATAAGTATAAAAAAATGCTTCCAATATACTATATAGCTATACCAATAACTCATTTGTAAAAGTATCAGACTTTTCTTTCTGTTTTTATGCCACATCTATCTATCTATCTATCTATCTATCTATCTATCTATCTATCTGTATTTACAACAAAACAATATTCCCAAATATCACATTTTATGATACATTGATGATATATTATTTATAATAAATAAGAAGACATAAATTGTCAGCAAGTTACATTAATTAATGAATTCAGTATTCGATTAGGAACAAAAAAAAATAACCTAGTAAAAATTTCAATATGTAAAAAATTTCAAACACTATCAACTAACAGTGGTATTAGCAAACAGCATTAAAAATGTCATGTTGAAAACGATATTTAGTTTATCGCATCATAATATTTTGATTAAGTTTTTGTTTAAGTTGCTTTCCAACAAAGGTTTTAGAACTCCATGCAATACCTAAATTTAACTTAAGGAATCCATGGAAATGTAAATGAAAGTATCAAATATTTTAAGCTGACACACCAGGGGTCCCAATCTTGTTAAAGTCCCAACATTTTTCAATATGGGGCTGGAAGCGGTGGGCTTGCTGCTTTTTTTGTAACCCATCCCATAGGCAAAACAACGGGGGGTTACCTAGTGCCTGGAACCCCCCCCCCCCCAAGTCTGGGGCACTGTATAATTGAGGTGGCTGGACCCTGCTCCCGCTTCACCCAGCTCTGCTTGAAAAGGGATAGGAAGAGTTGGAGAGCAATCAAGCACTGTCTAAAATTATAGCCACACCCCCATGCATGCTGGTTACGCCCACTGGCGGCATGGTGTGGAAACCCCCTTCTACAAATCCTGCGTTTGCCCCTGCATCCCCCCATTTTACACCCTGGCTCAATGTTTCAAATTGAGATGCAGAGTGGGTCCACAGCTGCTGGTTTGCACAAGTGCCTTTCACTATGGTAATCAAGCTTAACCTTCTTTCGAAGCAACAAGAATCCATTATTTGAATCTGCAATAAGGAATACTATAAACAGCAATGAAATATCAGGCAGAGACATAGATCCGTCAGCTGCCTGCACTGCCACTGTAGGTAGTAAATTTGATATGTACAATATGCTTATCGTACAGAACTCGTTATATTGCTTCTACGGAAACCCCTGTCATTTACATAGCATCCTTGCAATTTGCAGCTCCCTAGACTATTCTATATATTAATCTGGGAGATGATTTGTGCCCCATAATTAATCATTACATCTCATCCTGGTGTATTGTAACTATTTGGTTTATGGCATTGTGGCTCTCTTTATTTAGAAGAGAACTTAAGCCCCAAAATGCTTTTGATATGTACAGTGAAATGCAGTTTCTCTCATATGTTTTGTTGTCAAAATGAATGTTAGAAAGTAATCTACCTCTTTGCGGCCATCAAACACAATTTTTAGTTTCCTTTTGTAGTTGTTTAATAGACATATTATGAGATAATATATTAATAGTATGCTTATTATAAGAATGTGCCTATTTTCTATAAGTATATTGCTAAGTCTGGATGCACCGTTCAGTAGACTATTCTGCTGCTTTTTGTGTATTCATGATATGCTTAAAGCTATTCTATATGACAGCTACACTTAGCATTTGGTTTCCTCCAAGAGTCCAAAAACATACTGGTAGGATAATTGGCTGATGACAAGAATTGTACATTTAACTGGACACTACTATGGCAGTCCTAGTACTTCCAAACTTCAGAATGTTTAGGATAATGGCCATGTTAATAAAGTAAGTAGCTAGTAAACTAAGATCATTATATTATAAGCATAAAAATACAGCGCACAACATCCCTATCTGTAATAACACACGAGAACAGAAGCTCTAAAACTCGAATGTTCGTAATATATGAATAGTTTAACGAATAATGTGAATGTTTTGAAAATATCATAATTAAATAATAACATAAGGTCAGATGATAAAATAAATCAAAATTCAGCAATAAATGTTGCTGGATAGGAAGTTGAATGTAGTGATGTTCTACTGGCTCAGTTGCATCAAAATGAAATGTAAACAAATTATCAATGACAATGTATCACATATGTTCATATGTACTGCTAGTGTATATTTTATAATGACTGATGACCTACCTATATCTGCACTATGTTAATTTAGAATCACTGGTGCAATGATGTGCTGTTTTCGATCCTTACTCTGTCAAAATAAAGGGCAGGTTACAATATTCTCATACAAGTACCTTAGGATGGTAGATGTAGGCAAAGGAAAACTCCTGGGGTGAAAGCGAAGCCCCAAAGGAAGATTCAAGTTTTAGAGCTTCTATTCTCGTGTGTTATTACAGATAGGGATGTTGTGCGCTGCATTTTTATGTTTATTGTATTGAATTAGTAAAGTGTTAGAGGTGACTTTACTCCAAGCAGCACACATTCTCTAACAGTGGAGAGTGCATCTACAACTGCTAAAGATTGTTATATTGCCATTTTATATTAATACCTGGTCATGACCTCTGTTTCTATGGATAAATGTTTAGCTGAAGGATACTTGTGGTACATATTACCTAGTAATACCTCTACTATAAGTTGATATGCCCCTGAGCAACTCCAATTTATGAATGAAATGCGTAGGGTAACATTATGGGACACTTCTCATATCTTCTGAATGTTGCTAAGTGCTGTTTGCAACTCCGTCCATGAGAAACTTCAGGAAATTCAGGAAATTGGACACATTCCAAGTTTTTCACTGATGCACATAACGTCTGGGCATTAATGAATTTCTGATAAACTGTTCTTACTTTTTTAATACATCATTTACACATTACTTTCTTTTGTTTCCATTAAAGAACAATATTAGCATGCTAAACTATATGGTTGCTGTCTGTCGATCTTCTTTCCCATTTTCAAAGAATTGTCATCTATCCAAAAAGGAGGAAATCTGAGGACCTAAAGATTTAATACAGATTCGCCTGATACATTTTTTTACTGGATACAAAGTCACTTCGCACCCATTGAATAATATAGTACTTAATTGTGATAATATACTACACTAGCTGGCACCCGCATCTTTTCTTCTTTTCCATATTCTTATGAAACAGACTCCTGCTAACACAGATGCTACATAATATATTTTTTCATAACACTTTAATGCAAAAATAGTGTAATAAGCCCAAAATTCAGAATATATATGAGTTTGTTTGGAAATTGAATTACAGTCGATTTGTTTAATTTACAACCTAAATATACTCCATATGTAATCACGGTTACTTTAACTGATTTTAAGACTTTCCCCCTTTTTCCCATAAATTATTAGTACTCATGCAGTCTGGTATTGTGACACAAAAATATATTGGGAATCATTGTTACAAAGTATGTGGAGCTACAATGCTTCGTTATGTGCACAACTGGACTTACTTGTTAGTCTAACTTTTTCAGTTCAAGGCACCCTTACGTCATGAACTTACCTGTTCCCCGCTCCGCTGCGCTGTCGGCAATGTCTGGCAGCTGTGTCTTTTCCGGCGGGTCAGCGCTTTCCTCTGATCGCGCCCCCGCACTTCCGGGTTCTCCCAGCGGCAGGTCAGGTGATTCCTGGGCAGGGAATTCAAAACTCTATATCTACTCTGCTCTGACACGCTATCTGTGTCAGAGCAATGTGTTTCCTGTTCCTGGCTACCTCTCCCTGTGTGCTACTGCATTCTCTCAGACTCCTGTGTACCGAACTGGCTGCGTCCTGAATATCCTTTGGCTTATCCCTGGCACTGTGTATAGGACTGATTCCCTGTGTACCGACTCGGCTGTGTTTCTGGCTATTCTCTGGACTCCTCCCTGGCACCGCATATTGAATCATCTCCTGTGTACCGACCCGGCTGTGTATCTGACCATCCTTGGACTCATCTCCAGTACTAGGCATACGACAGAAACCGTGCACCAAACCAGCGTCCGCTCCAGTCGACCAGACCCTGGATTTCACGGTTAGTGTGCTTAATTACTTGCACCATCCTGTCATATTTTCCGCTGTCAATCCATCACTTAGTACCTTTTCCTTACATCAGTAGCCTAACCTGGGGGCCGCGACCTGTGGTTCTTCAGCAGCAAAAACCATCCTACCTTGCGGTGGTTCTTGGTGAAGACCGGAAGGCCGTTAGACTCCGCGCCCCAGGTAAGCCTGCAAAAATACTGACTAAGGTTCCTAAACCGTAACACCTTAGGGTATCCAAAATTTTTCAAGGCACCCCTAAGCCAAAATAATTACCAAGTAGTCCCCCGCCTTGCTTACCACTGGCCCTGGCCGAGGCACCCCTGTGAGATATCCAAGGCACCCCAGGGAGCCTAGGCGCACAGTTTGGGAACCACTGGTCTAACGCATTCCTTCGTAAAATGAATCAGTGCCTAGTTTGAGTATGGCAGATGGTCTCAAAAATGCAGACAGTGCAAACGGGGCAAACATCACGTCAAAGTCCGACCTAACTATCACATCGAGGACACCACCCTGTGTTCAACTAAAATTGCAGTTTTACTCCTTACGTACTGCCTAATATTGCTTAAATTGATCATAAAAAAGAGGCACTTTGGGATTGTCTTTATTATTACTGTTAAACTTATTTATATTTTTATGTGTTTGCATCTTTTTTAGAACATTGGTCAAAGTGCAGCTAGAAATGTGTTCACCATAGAAGTGCAATGGGTAGGTGCAAAGTACGATCCATCATAAGTGGAGGGAAGTCACTTGATCACCAGAGGTGACGGAGAATTGCCCATCGTAGCCCACAATTCGATGTACTTCCATCACAAAGCAACATTTTCACTGCAGTTTTATAATGATCCAACTTTGCTTCCCCTGGGGTATTTTTGAGAGTGCTACTTAATAACTGAACAGTACTTGCTTTTTATTATGGAAATATTTGGTAACAAAAAAAAATGTATCTATGCCGTCTAAAATTCCAGACCAATTTAAGCAATACAAAGAAATAAACCTATTTTTACTCATTATTCATTTATGACAATTTCCCCTTTGTTGTAGAGTAATATTTTTGCATACTATGCAATTTGTCTGATAAGATTTTATATGTCAGTGATTTATGAGAATGAACATCAAATATAATATGTGTTTGCCTAATTAAAGTACATACACTAGAGGCACCATATTGGTCCTGTCCACTCATGCAATTATCTACGTCAGCAGATGATTATGTGAATGGACAGCCAAGGCAGATGGCAAGGTCGGCACCCTCAGGAACCAATGTCGTATTGAGTTGTTAATTTAAATGAGCCGTGCATTATTTGTGCATGGTATACTTACACAATTAGGGATGGATGCTACTAAGAAATGATGTCATTCAGTAACATCTAAGGAAACAGAGGTGTGGTCTACAGAATATTGTTGTAAGGTTGTATGTGTCCCATTGACTTATGACTAATAAGACAGGTACGTCACTCCCAAATAAAACTGCACAAATCTCCACTCAAATAATAAAGTAACAACTTTCTGAATCCTTCTCCCTCCTCGCATTTGCATAATGGAGCCAGTGGCATTAGAAAGGAAATTACAGCAGAAAATGGTGGAGGCAGATAAGAAAAAGACATTGAGAAGTAAACAAGCCTTTTTAGAATAAACAGAAAGTGTGCAAGATATACATATTTTTAAACATATACTATTGAAAGTGAAAATGTTAAAATAAAATCAGTATTAATGTACTTATGTTGTTATTCCAGATAATTATCTGTTGTGGATTATTGTGAAAATTACCAAGCAACCCTATATTAGCAAGTAGAAGTTCTGCTTATTTCCTATGATAGGCAAAATATTGGGACAGGTGGAGCAGACTTGAGTTCACTCCCTGTGGTGCAACACAGTTGAAAAAAATTGTGATACCAATCACTCTAACTAATGCTAATTTATAAACTAGAGGAGCTAAATGCTTTATAACAGACTGATCCATCTATATTTTCATTTGTGTATGTGTCTTCCTAGCATGCATACTAAAGCAAGGCACACACTGCGATATTACACCTTATATAGGGCATCCAGTATTGGGAAATTGGCTTGATATTAGCACATCTGTATTATACCTGTTAATAATTGTATTGAATTTGATTGGATGCTTATTGGGTATGAAAGGGGATGCTGTTGGGAGATGACCGTAGGCGACCACTGTCCATTTGTGGGTGTGTGAAGATTCGTGGTTCCCAAATCACTCAGACACGGTATTAGAGGAAAAATAGAAGGATGATTTATTCTGCAGAACCGGATTAAATACAGCACGGCCCCCTAACGTTAGCAGGTCCAACAAGTGAGGAAATCAGTTCAAGTAAATCCAGTGGGATAGATAGGTACAGCACTGTCCCCTTAACAGTAGCAGGTCCAACAAGTCAGGAAACCAGTTCAGATAAATCCAGTGAGATATGTTCCACAGCAACACTCAGGCAGAGCATCACCTCTTGGCCAAAAGTTAATCACCCCAGTGTCCAGCTTCCCGGGTAGCCTCTTTTATCCCCTCCTAATGCCCCTTTGGGATCTGCCTGCCCAGTGAAGTTGCAAAAGGTCTTGATTGGTGGGCTGCTTATACTATCCAGCCCCCCCTCCCCTACTTTCCCAGGTGTCTTCAATCAGGTGACCCCTACTGGGTCTAGCTCCTGGCTGGCTGTAGAGCTCACTCGTGGACAATGGGGAGCAAACAGAAATAAAAATGATATCTTAATTCACTTAACTCCTGAGTGTTCCCTGTGGAGGTGGAATTTAACCCCTGCAGTATTTTTCCACTGATACTTCCTGATAACAACATGGCTGAAAAGTGCAGTTCAGGCATAGAGTAGATTAAGGGGTTGTAACATCATACACCATGCCTGTTATTTTACAGTTTGTGACCATCTTCAGATGTGGTAACAGGCACCAGTAATGCCAGAAGTGATCTGGCCACTATGCCCATACAGCTGATGTGAGCAACCAAAGTATAGACTGATCCGAGTAGGATCACCTGATGTGTGGTGAGAATTACACTAATAAGTACAGATATCACACTGGCTCCCTCTCTAAAAATAATTACCAAATGTCCAAACAGCGATTTTGTAATTCAGGAAAAATTTACTTTGTTCAGTTTCGTTTGGAATTATGTGACAATACATTTATAAGTACCAAGGCTACCAAAGGGCAAGTATTATGACTCTCCTAAGAGTCTTTGATTCCTTCTACTACGTATATAGTCATTGACATAGGAACAAATTATACCCACAGGCCTGATTTAAAATTTCATGTACGAGAACTTGCACAATTTGGTGCAAAATTGATGCATTGTGCATGGGCACAACTTGAGTCTGTATTTAAAGCTGCATGTATTTTGCAATTGCGCCCCCTTGTGTTTGGAGAGGAGGATCAGGTAAGAGCAGAGTACAAAGGGCCTGTAGGCGGATGAAAAACACAACCGTTTTAGATGCATCCTATTTTGAGTTACATGGATGTTGATGTATGCTAGCTACAAGATGTATATTTGCCACTTTCATAAACCGAGTGCAAGTTTTAGAGTTGATCATGATGATTGTTTGCATATCTGCTCATATACAAATGGGGCATCTTTACATTCAATTCTAAATCAGGTCTATGGTTTCTTAAAGGAACAAAAAACATCTTTAATTTGTATTACCCTTTATGTTGCATTTTTATTAGTCAGCTTTCTTTTAAAGTATTTTGCTTTATATTTATTATATTGTCCCTTATGTGACAAGACAAGTATTATAGTGGATGTATCTATCACCAGGGCTAAGAATCTTAACAGATGCATCTGTTTTTAATTTTTCAAACCGAATGAGCTAAATTTCTTTATTGGTAACTTTAAATCTATGGAGAAACTTCAGCATGCTAAGCTGCTGAAGCGCTATGCTGTTACAACTTATGTTGTTTGTAAACACAAATTACATTAGATGGCATTTTCCTACAGTACATTTATATCAAGAATATCAAACACGACATATATATATATTTTATGGTTTCTTTAATAGACCATCCATATTTTCATTGCATCATGTAACCAGGTTATTCACAAGATCTATGGGTTTCTAGCAAAGGCAGTTTTCCTGGAAAATCACATTTCTGTCTCTAGTAGAGATGAGCAAGTTGAGACAAATTTCATGTAAATGAAATTTCACAGTAGAATTGACTATTTTGCAGAAGGGCAATGTCAGGGGCTAGCTGGGCTGGGGGGCAGGGGGGCATCTGGCCCTGGGGCCAGTCCCATAGGGGGCTACCTTTTGCTCGGTCACTGGCCCAGTAAACGAGCACAAGGTAGCCCATAGGTTGCTGAGTTGACTCTTGCTCCGCCCCACCCAGGGCTAAAATTTGCCAGCCCTCCCCTGAGCAACGTCCTAGTAATACAATCTTTGAGTTCCAGTTTGCATTGCCATTCTACAGAATACCATTCTGCACTGGTTTTTTTTCACATTTATGGTTTCTGTGGTGTTGTGGACATTGAGGCATAAATTGGAGTAGCTTAGAAAAGCACTGCAAGTGTGATAAATAAAGCAACTGAAATTCATACAAATGAACTTATCTTGATTTGGTGTACCAGAATTAATATATATTATTAATACTGATTATTCTTTTTTTGCCTACTGGCAAAGAGGTGTCTGTGGTTAGACACAGAAATGTACTGCAGCATTTATTTACCTATGATGCTTCTTTTAAATATATTAAAAATGTTAAAATAACAAAAACTTGGCAGACAAGTGGGGTGGTTTAGATTTAGAAAGAACTTTGACTTCACAGCAGATGGTATAATAAAGGCAGAAGAACAAATGCATTAGGATGTTGAAAGTGGTTAGAACAAAAGGTTAAGGGGATGTAACAGAAGCTGACACAATCATAAAATGGTGATAAATTAACAGAAACGATGTAAAGGATTGTGTACAATCCAACACAACATTATAATATAGTGATCGGCATCACACCAGCCCAGATAGAAAATAACTGCTGTCAAATGTGCCATGATGCTATGGAAGATTAAGGGAACATGATGACATAAGGGATGGATAGTACATAGGATCAATGGAGCTTTGACGGAGGAGGTGATGATATGGGGGATTAATGGGACCAAAATAATATGCGGTATTGATGAGGACATTATTATATGGAGGATTGGTGTTGGACATGATGATATGGGGAGTTGATAAAGGACATGATATAGAGTAATAATGGGTGACAGGAATATGGATGGATTATGTTGATATGGGGTATTTATGATGATATGGGGGTTGATGATGATAATGGGAATTGATAACAAGATAATAATGATGGGGAGCTGGACAGCCCTTGCAGAGATAGAAATGCCCATTCTGGTAGCACACCATTGTCAAGGTATCTCTCATTATAAATGATGTAAGCCTGTTAACTATGTTCCTATTGAACCCACAAATGTCTAAAGTTGGTAAAGGAGGTTTTCTGATGGACTTCAGGTGCCACTGTCAAATGCTAGTATGCTCTGGTGAGGCCTATTGTGGAGAAAACAACAGCTGACCCTAATGCTGTAGTTTTCTTCTATCCTTGGAAGGGCATAGGTTTATTTGTGAGCAATCTCATTAAGTTTGCAATAATCAACACAAAACTTAATGCTCCCATCTTTTTTCTTCACATGTAGTCGCGGAGTTGCACAAGGACTATGAATTTCCTGTTTTATTTGAGCCTCTGACATCTCTCTGTCCATGTTTTTAACTGTACCATGCATCACTTGGGGAATAGGTCTGAGTCTTTCACTGATTGGTCGGTGGTTTTGTATATGTATTTGGTATTGTACAGTCCAAAATTCAATGGGTTCTGACTAAAGGAATCGGTCCGTTCCTATATCAAGTGTAATGTTTGGGTTCATACTTTACTAGGTGACTCATTGGTTCATATGTCAATTTCATCCCACCAGTTGAGAGTTATAGTTTTTTTTTTTTGCATGTTTGTGGTGATAACTGCAGTAAGAGAATGTTCAGCTTACAATACCCTACTGGCAGTGGAATTCATGAGAATGACTTCTGTTCGTGTCGCTTCCAACCTGAGTGATAAAGTTCCACAATTCATTAGCTTTACAGTAACTCACCTTTCTGAATGCTACTAAGCTCAGGGCGGCCATAATGCACCATTGGCCACCTTGCACTATACTATTATTTCTGCTTTTAGGGGTAGTTGAATCCCCCTTGCTCGTTTCCTATCAAACCTTTTCAGTGGTGGAATTGCTGATATTTCTAAAATACCTAGATGACTTGGGGTAGCATTCTTCATCAACCAGTTTCCATATCTTTTCTCTTTTCCTTAAGATGGTCAGAAATTCCTTGCTGCAATTCTGTTAAACATTCATCTCCCTCTCTCATTGAGTAACTGCAAATATTGACGCCTCTTGTCTCTATCTCTGCTCCTCTTCCTCACAGCCAGTTCCTTCCCCTTCAATGGCGCTGACCACACTTACCGCTCCTATGCTGCTCAAGACGTGCACAGGGGTTTCTCTCCTCACGTGCACCCCCTCTTTCCTCATATGTTGTCCTCGAGGTAACAACTAGAGGATTGCTCCGGTCACATGGGGGATGTAGTTCGCAGTTCCGTCATCAGCCTTTAAAGGCATAATGATCCCTTTTACTCTTTACTGTCATGCACACTTCTACTGGCTAGCACTATATTGATATACAATCATCCTCCATATATATTAAACTTCTGTTTATCTTTTCCCATTATTTTAACCAATGGCCTCCCTTATATCATCATCACCTTTTATTTATATAGCGCCACTGATTCCACAGCGCTGTACAGAGAACTCATTCACATCAGTCCCTGCCCCATTGGAGCTTACAGTCTAAATTCCGTAATATACACACACAGACAGAGAGAGAGAAACAGAGAAAGACTAGGGTCATTTTTTCATAGCAGCCAATTAACCTACTAGTATGTTTTTGGAGTGTGGGAGGAAACTGGAGCACCCGGAGGAAACCCACGCAAACACGGGGAGAACATATAAATGCCACAAAGATAAGGCCATGTCATGAATTAAACTCATGACCCCAGCGTGTGAGGCAGAAGTGCTAACCACTAAGCCACTTTGCATTCATTTTGTAGGGCTCTACGTAATTTTATGACCATGGCATACACAAGTTGGCACTTTTCTAAAAATATATATACAGACACATAAACCACTGGTTAACAAAATGATGGAGGCCTGTGGTGCAAATAGCTTGTTTTGCAGGATTGCTGGTGGGATTGTACACAGACAATCATTGAAATGTACAAAGTATATATATTGCAATTATAAAGACTCATACTTTAATAAAAGAATACACTACCCAGCCACATATGACTCAGTGCAGCCTCATTGGATGAAATCTATGGAAGGCAATGGCACATTGGTTGATGAGGATAGAATGCAGACCCTGTTCTGATGGATGATACACAACATAGAGTACAACCTAGTGAGTGTGCTAATCTTGTTGGAGGAAGTGACCTGTCCACCTTTATGATTGTATTGGTGAGCACATTGCTGGATGCGAGAGAGGTTAGTAACATGCGGAGGGGAACATAGGTAAGTGGGAAGCCACAGACTGAATGTTCCATAGTGGAAAGAGCAGGGTTCCCCAAACAACAGTCCCACTTTAACACCACAGAAAATGTTAGTTAGCTAACCAGTCATGCTCAAAAACTGGACTGGGTAAAACGAAAGCTATCATACCACTCACACATTATTCTCTAGTCTTGGGGACTGCTCATTTTGGGTAAGACTGGATACTTTTGCTGCCATTAGATATAACCTCTAAAATCCTATAGCTCCCGTTAGGAGAAACTAATTCTTCCAATTATTTTGAAGAATTTTACTATCCTCCATCTTATATAACATTTTTATACTGTTTTATCTATTAGCAAAAGAAATATGCCATTTCTTTTTAAAATACCCCTTTTTAACATGTACTGCAGTTCCTTCTGTGTATACATAGGATGAATTTCTATGTGAAGCGCAGTAACCCTCATTATCATATTAATTAGTCAGGCTAAAGTGAAAAAAAAGGAGGAGAGATTAAATGTCAAACGGTTTGCTCTCAGGTGGCAAATTAGCATATAGTACCGTTGAAATAATAAACAGTTTATGGAATAATTTGCTCAGAAGGGCACCAACATACATATTTTAATGACAATGGACTGATGAACTTGCTCCTGTTTCTGTATAATAGCACAGCAAGAAACTCACATTTCCTAAATATCATTGTGTCAAGAAAAAGGACTAGACAGAGCAGAACATTAAAGATGCTGAAGTGGGATGAGACTGTAATAGGACTGGAGAAAACAGCAAAATCCTTTATTCTTTATAGTGAATGCATCACAGTTTTATATGTCCTCTTCATGTATATTATCAGTCCTGTACCCAAAACTCTTTCTGGACTTACTGTTTGGACCACCAGATGTTATAATCACTCCTACCTTCTCTTACTGGTGCTTGTCACCCAGGCTTGCATTTAAATATGTTATCTACCTCAAAAACACCCCCGCCACCACCAAAACCATTATTTAAGAACGCCTACCTTTGCCAAGTGCAGTCTGCACAGAAGAAATACATGTATTCTACCAGTAACTGAAATGATCATGGATTTTTACTTGCAGGAACAACTACAGGAGTTTCACCCATCTCTCCTAATGGACTGCACTGACTATACTCTATACGTCAATCAGTAACAACCAAAACAGAGGCAGCTGAGCTGATTGTGGAACAGCCCAAAATCTGGGCTGGAGGGAGATTAATGACCAGCATGCCCAACCTTCCAGTCAGTCCTACATTCCAGGCCTAGAAACCAGAACCAACTCCCCACTGAATTTATCTTCCCTGGGAAATAGATGTCTCTGGAACCTATTTAACAAATCTCAGAAACATCAGTGAAATAGTCACACTCTCCAGTACTTTTTTTGTTTGTACCCTGGGCCAAGCTTCAGCATTTTCATGTACTTGTTCCTATGCTATGTGCAATAGGAAAACTAAATCTGTATGTCAAGGAACCACCTTGTTACACTAGCATTCTACTCTTTTCTTGATCTCATACATGAGACAAGTGAGTGGGCTTAATAGCTGAGCAATGTTGCTCTACAATAGTCTATGTTCACTGACCAGTTTTCAGTTTAGGTATAAAATTGCTCTTTCCCATTGACTGTTCCTAATCCCACATTATACGTTCTGTGTAATTACAACTCCCATCCTGAACTCTATTGAAACTTTGATATTTTTAAATGTTTTTATAATATCCCCACTGTCCCTTCTCTCCTCTAAGGTGTACATGTGCAGCTCTTCAAGTATTTCCTGATAAGTTTTGTTATGCGGCCCATTCACTACTTTATTTAGATAGGGCATCCAGAACTGTACACAGTACTCAATGTTGAGGACTTAACCAGTGACCTATAAATTGGCAATATAACCATCCACTTCCTGCTACTAATACCTCTTCCTGATATAAAGCCAATTATTCTACTGGCTTTTCCCACTACTTGATTACAGTGCTTGATTACCTTCAGATCATCAAAAGTGAGGTTCAGATATAGGAGGACCAGGGCTGCCAAGAGGAATTCAGGGCCCCGGTATAACAGATTCATGGGGCCCCCCCTATAGTAGAGTAAGGGAAAAAAATTTGCGCCCCTAAATGCGACGCAAATTTTTTAAGGGGTGTGGTCACACAATTGGGGGCGTGGCAATGCACCATTGGGGCATTGCTAGCACATCAAAATCACTAGGTCCTGAATTCACCGGAGTGTGACATTTGTCCAAGCACTCCTGACGTTCTGGACGTCTAGCACCCTTGTGTACTAAAGGAAGAATGCAGTGTGTACAGAAAGAATTCAGTCCTGGCCTGCGTCCACTGGGCTCACCAAACATTGGCATTGTCCCTACTAGAATCACAACATTTCAAACACTATGCTGCTCTGTCCTACCTGTTCTTCTCACTTTCACCACCTGTGGCTTCTGGTTTCTTTAGTTGTGGCTTGTCCGGATCCTGGAATGTTGGAGTACCTATTTTGGAGGGGAAAAAAGGCTACATTTAGAAAATTACAGCCAGCCCCGGCGTTAAATCAATAGCACCCACGATTAATAATTAGGCCTTTCTCCAGCCCCTACATTAAAATAATAGTATTCACATTTAATAAATAAACCTATTTCCCTTCCTGCAAACAGCCCCAGCAATACCTATTTCACGCAACCATCACTGCCATTAAATAATTCATAGTCACATTTAATAAATAGACCTAATTTTCCCCAAACTCACCCCAACATTCAGTAGCCCCCAAACCACCCCATCTTAAATTAATAGTCCCCACTATTAAATTGCCTCACTATCATCCTACAAACAAAATAGCACCCATTAATTAGCCACCACCTACCTCACACTCACTACATTGCAACAAGCCCCCTGTGCCGTCACACACACATTACTGTGCCCCTTCACCACAACTACACTGTGCCCCCTTATGCTCACACTGCGCCCTCCATGCTGCTTTCCCTCCTTCTTTTTCCCTCTGTGCCTCTCTCCCCCTTTTATTTATTCCTCTGTGCCTCTCTCCCTTATTTTTCCTCCTCTGTGCCTCTCTCCCTTTGTTTCCTCCTCTGTGCCTCTCTCCCACTTTTTTTTATTCCTCTGTGCCTCTCTCCTTTTTTTCCTCCTCTGTGCCTCTCTCCTTTTTTTCCTCCTCTGTGCCTCTTTCCCTTTTTTTCCTCCTCTGTGCCTCTCTCCTTTTTTCCTCCTCTGTGCCTCTCTCCCTTTTTTTTCCTACTCTGTGCCTCTCTCCCCTTTCTTTATAGTACTGTCCCTTTCTGTTTCCCCCCTTGCCTCTCTGTTTCTTTACTTACCTTTTCTTAGCTTCTTTCTTTTCTCTTCTTCTCTTCTGTCTTCTCTTCTTCCTTAATGCTGTGTCTGGCTGCAGTGCTCCTCACTGACTGACGGGCGTGACTTGATGACGTCATGCCCGGCAGTCAGTGTGAATGGAGAAGAAAAGAGAGGAGGGACGCGGCGCCGCGATCATGTGAGTATGGGTTTTTTTCTTTTTTCATCCAGCTTTCCCCACCAACAAAGCCCGCAACACCCCCCCTGCGGAAAAAAAAATAAAAAATAAAGAAAAGATTGAAAAACCAGACATGAAAATTAAAAAAAAAAAAAAAAAATTTAAGGTAGCAGCGAGGGCCCGGCCCGGGCCCCCTGGCATGGCCGGGCCGGGGAAAATGTACCCGCCACCCCTCCCCCTCTCGGCGGCCCTGAGTAGGACGATGAGATTTGCAGTGGTTGTTGATGTCACATCCCTAGGGATGAAAGAGAAAATAGATGAATAGGTCAAAATAAAGGGAACACTTTGTAAGTAGAACAATTAGTGCAGGAAAAAAACAACAAGTCTGGCCCCTGACATGTCTGCTCCCTTAGACTTAGAGAATAATAGGTAAATCATTTTTCCACCCCTTTTTTTAACATATGGAAGGGGCAGACGGATGTAGCCAATGTACTGCAAGGGCAGCACGGTGGCTCAGTGGTTAGTACTTCTGCCTCACAGCACTAGGGTCATGAGTTCAGTTCCCAACCATGGACTAGGGTCAATTTTTGATAGCAGCCAATTTACCTAGTAGTAGCCAATTTACCTACTAATTTACCTACTATTGCTATCAAAAATTGACCCTAGTCTCTCTCTCTCTGTCTGTGTATGTATGTTAGGGAATTTAGACTGTAAGCTTCAATGGGGCAGGGACTGATGTGAATGAGTTCTCTGTACAGCACTGCAGAGTCAGTGGCGCTATATAAATAAATGGTGATGATGATGTTGATGATGATGAAGGGCATGCCTACGCAGATACAGCCAATTCAAGTCCTGGGTATCCCATAAGTATATGTTTTGAAGCCATATCATTTATACCAGCTACAGGGTGTAAGTGCTGACTAGGTAGCAGAGAACATGTGCTTGCAAGTAAGAAAAACTATAAAAATGCATTTTATGTACAGTACCCATTAAGAGCATCCTGATTTATGCATTTCATGTAATATATATATATATATATATATATATATATATATATATATATATATATATATATATATTGTGAAAGAAGTACTGGGAAAGTCGCTACTGGCAGGTAAATACGGTATGTCCCAGGCTGTCTGTCTTACATGCTTTTATACCCCAGGGGAATTGTCTGTGTGTGGGAAAAAGCTTCCCAAAGAGTGAATTCGGCTACAGGAAGAGCCAATATAAGGATCCCTGGGGTATAAATGGAGAGAGAAGGGTGGACTCCACTTATAAAGTGGGTTTTTCAATCAGCTAGCAAGTGCTGGTAATCAGGAGTACTTGTGTACCTGAGCAACCGTTTATTTTATTGTTAACATTGTAGGCCTTATTTTTAAGGTTTGCTTGTTCAATTATATTCACTTCAGTGGTCAATGTTTGTTTCTAAAGATTCGAGAAAACCTAAAAAGTTACACCCTTTGACTAAAATGTCACCAAAATGTTACAAAACAAAGGAAAGGATGGCAAGGTCACTCATAACACCTCTGGCTGACTTTGCTTTGATTTGTTGTCTAATCAAATTGAACTGTAAAATTCTACAAATTGAACTAAAATTCTACTGTACAAATATATACACTTGGCAGTTTTCTATAAAGGTCTTTATGATGATGATGATGATGATGATGATGATGAATGATTCTCTAGGCTGCCTTCCATTACAGTAATAAGACTAGATATAAAATCCATATTTTATATCTTGTATTGATACTGGAGAAATGAACTGTGCACCATTTACTGCACTTAGTTTAACTCATCATTGGCCTTAGTCAAAAACTGATTGTTGTTATTATTTATTACAATTTGTGTTCTTTATTGAGCGCTGACATATCCCACAGCACTAAACAATCAGAGAATGTTTATCCATTCACATCAGTCCTTGTCCCCCATCAGTGGGATATAAACCCACCATGTCCAATTTAATCAGAAGCCAACTGACCTACAAATATGTCTTTAGACCAGAGGGGAAAATGTGTAAACATAGTGGGCATACAAAATGTAAATGGTATCTTTACTGGAACTGAACCCAATGCACCATTTTTCTAAGGCAGAAATGTCAAACTCTGAGACACTATGCTATTCTATATTGCGCAACACAACAATAGAGACTTACTTAAGGATTGTTCACACATATGCACTAGGAAAATGGGTAAAAAACCAACACATGCTTCAGATGTATTTTTAACACATTTCTGATGCACTTGCACTTTTACCAATATAATTAATTGGACAGAGACATTTGTCCTCAATAATTGCAAAGAAATCAAAGACCTCCTTTAAAGAAGAGGTGCTCGGGCTCGATTTTCCAAAACCCGAGCCCACCTAAACTTAGTAGATCCGAGTACCGAGCCGGCTCAGCTCGGTACTTTCCTGATTCCTCGGAACTGAAAACGAGGCAAAACATCATTGTTGCATCGTCGAATCTTGCGGGTTTTGGATTCTATAAGTACCGCCCTTACCAGGAGATCCAGCCCCATTGCTCACAATGAAACAGTGGTAGCAGTGTTCCTGTCACTCTCCAGTCTCCTGTGTCATTGCTCATACAGAAACAGGAGGGGTAGCACTGTTCTTGTCACTCTCCAATCTCCAGTGCCATTGCTCACACAGAAACAGGAGGGGTAGCAGTGTGCTTGTCACTTGACAAAAATTAACTGTAAATTAATGTAATTGAGGTTAATAATAATAATGTAGGAACAAAAAAGGAGCCAAATGATGTGATTTTAGCATTTCTTATCAATTTGTTTTAAAAATACAGATTTAAAACCAAAACCAAAGCACGTGAGGGCGGTTTTGCCAAAACCAAAACACAAAGTTAATACAGATCCAAAACCAAAACACAGGGGACAGTGAACATCTCTACTTTACAGATATGTATTATTTTACAATCCTTTGACAAAAAAATAGAGATGGGTGTTTGCTCGAGGAATAATAATAGAAGGCAATCTTTTTTGGCAAATCTAACAATAACACTCAACAGTGATATCCATAGGCTCCTTAAGTCAATGGGCCTGATTCACTCCACGTATTCTATGCATGTATCCATGAGTTTCAGACTCCTGAAGTCATAATAGAATGGATCTCAAGAATTGGGGTGTAAGCCTGCTGTGCTCTGCTACACACGACACTGCACTATACGTGTTGATTAGAAATTCTAAAAAGAACACACAGCAAATTAAAAAAAATATATAGATTTATTTTCACCTGGTAATAATAAAGGTATTAATGATAAAACATTGGAAAAAAAAGTTGGGGGTTTACATTTTTTTTCATGAAATACATCATAATTGCCAACTTTCTAAAGTTGGCTTCCGGGAGCATGCCGGGGGAGGTGGTCGTGATCGGGGCGGGGCTCCAAAATTCGCGTCATTTTGGACCCGCACCCGTGACGCAATGACGCAAACGCGTCATTTTACAGCAGGAGGCAGGGCCAAACGCTGCGATTCCCGGTGAATCGCGGCATTTTGACCTAATTCTGCCCACTTCCTAGTGAAGTGGCGGAGTAGAGAATTGCGGGAGATTGCCACACTCTCCCGGGAGTCCGTGAGACTCACGTGAAATGTGGGAGTCTCCCAGACATTCTGGGAGAGTTGGCAAGTATGAAATACATTAGATTGTTGGTAATGTCTACTGAACATACAAATACGTTTTACAGTTGGTCGTGATTGCAAAATCATGTTACAGGATGTGCACGAGACTGTCATTGTCACAAACACGCACCCAGCTACCATGATTTGGGATGTTCACTGTATGAGGTTACACACAATTCCACATACCTCCCTACTCTCCCGGAATTCCCGGGAGGCTCCCGAATTTCAGGGGCAGGGCTTAATCGCGTCATTAAACCCCGCCCCCTCCATTCAGTCCCGTGAATTTCGGCTTTTCAGAGTGGTGACGTGAAATGTCACCACGCCCTCCTCCTGCCCCACCCGATCTCCCAGGGGAGAAATCTTTGAAGTAGGCATGTATGCGATTCCAGCACTCAAGTCTCTCTACCTATCACACAGGTTATAGACCTGCAGAATCGACCCCCACAACAGCGCTCACACCCCCGAACACACTTCATGTATTGCCACCACCTATTAAATACGGGCAATAGGACCCCAATATACTATCCCACACTGGCACACAAGGCTTCTGGCTACCCACAGGCTAACAAGGCCCACACCAGCAAACAAAGGGTTAACTCGTCACACCTCCAGACTGTTACACAAATGTAAATATAAGCACACACTAATCACTAATCTTGTTAATCAAATGTATCAACAAATCACATTATATATTATATCACATATCACATTATATATTATAATATTATATATTATAATATTATATACATAAATATATAAATGCCACAATGGTGGCTGCATAGCTGGCAATGTGTGTGGATGCAGCAAATATATTAAGCAAGAAATTTGCAAATTTGCAGAGGTACTATGATCTCTGTGCAGAATGACCAGTGTCTAAATGTTTTGTTTGCAATCACATTTGCACAAATCATTTTTTCTACAACTACATTCAGCAGATTACACCTTAATAACGTATGACTCAAAAGTCATGAAAATATTAAACTTAAATTTTGTTTAGCTTTTGGCCAGTAGGTGTCACTGTTTTAACTGTTGTTTGTGGAGTGCACTAGACATCAGCTAAATGCTTGCTCTAAATCATAATTTCAAAAGTGTTTATTTGGTAAAATGTAAGCATTGCACCCAATTAAAAAAAGATCATACCCAAGCTAATCAATAAATATAATAAAGTATTACACTGTTGTTTTATGAAGTGCACTGCAGTTTAATTATATTTAATTTTATGCAACATATCTAAAAATCATATTTTGACCACCTTATTAGACTAGATATACTGTACCTTAGTGACTAGAATATATCTACTGTCCTTTTTTTTTTTTTATAATTTTTTATTTTCAGTGGTCAATCAAGAAAATACAGACAGCAAAACGATAACACTGTGTAGCATACACAGTAAAATCACAACAGTTATTGTGGTGTATCGCATATTAGGAAACCTTTAGACAAAAATGACCCTACTGTTCTTTTTTATTGTATTTTATTTATTATAGCATAAAGCTGCTCACAGAATTTCAGTCACTCTTTCCATAGCCAACATTTAAAGTGCTTCTCCATTGCTTGTGCACCTGTTACTGTGGTGAATCCACTGAAAAACTCTGCTTGACATCATACTCAAAACGGCATGAAACAGACTTATGTCAATTTTCCAATCACCTGCCCAATGGTTTCTTCAAAACTCACAACTAAGCATTTCCTACATTGGTAACTAGTGGTGAGAATAATCATGAACATTACAGAATGTAAAGATTGTGTACACTGTAAATAAGCTGATCTTTACATTGTAGATTGTGATATTTTTTTTGCAAGGCATGCAATCTATATAAAAGCAATCTATATAAAATCTGTATAAAGCTATTTTAGGATTTAAATGTATCAAGCACAGAATACCACAAATAATGAACGTAATTATTTCATTTGCAGCTAGAAATTTTTAACTGTGGCATCGAGGAGAGGGAGAGATGTGGCACGGAGAGAGGGAGGATTGTTGTTGAATTTAAATAATACTTACTTATGCTATTTACCCTTATTTATGTTAGCACTAACATATTCCACAGCACCTTAAATAACTTGCTCTTTTCCTCCTGCTTGTTTTATCCCACCCCCACTTGTACTTGTTCATGTCTTTCCCCAGTGGCGTCTACTCAGCTATGTATCCTTCCTGGTCGCTGGATCACCTTCCCCTCCAGCACCACTCTCAGCGCCTTTCTCCCGTGACCACCGCCTGTCGACAAGAAGTTGAGTGTTTCCAGCCAAAGGTTCGCGTAGCAAAGGACAGCAACCCGTCCGTTGCATGCATCTGCATCTCATCAGTGCGCATGGTGCATGGTCGGTGCATTGTTATCGCTAGGCAGGCCATTTGGCCTGACAGTATTGTGGCTCCCCTCTCTGCCGACCAACAGTTGACCAGGTTCAAATTAGGGCTCCGGCATATTGGGTGACGATGATGTTACTGCTGATGATGTTGTTCTTCCAGACTTGACTGTTCCAAGTTCTAGTGGGGATTCCTCTGGGTATGTTCCAATAAGCTGTCTAAGGTTCTGCACAAGTATTTTATTGGCAAGAGTGCCCCAGGTGTTGGGGATTACTTTGACTGAAATGTTGTGCTGCTCCAATATGGTCATTTTTAGTGGTGTCTGAAAGGGAAGGTATGTAAACATGTTTGCTATCGTGAACAAGGCAAAGACGATGGTGGCTGAGGCTAGTGCGAAGGGTGGGGGCAGTGCCAAGAGTTATAATACTTACCATAATTGGTTAAATAGTGTCTATATTTTTGCTGCCTGTTATCTTGACACTAGGCCCCACAAGTTCCTGGATGTGTTTCACACAATCCATGACATGTACCGATCCTCTAAGCCGGGTCCTTGGGTGGATTATGACGAGGAATTCAAGGCAAAGTTTGACGGCCATCCGAGTTTGGTTTTTGGGCTTAAAGATGTCTAGGTTTGTCTCAAGGTATACCAGGAGTGTAGGAAGGTAGAGCTGGTGCTTACAGCTGCGCAAGTTCAGCAGTGCTGGAGAGGCCTGGCACTACCCTCCTATGGAATGCCAAGTGTTATGCTTTCAATAACTCCCTCTGTTTCAAAGGGGCTACTTACTGCTTTATGCACTCCTGTCTGCACTGTAGTGGAGCTCATGTCGCTAAGTCCTGCAACCTCAGTCACAGTGAGTATTGGACAAAGAGCCCCACCACTGGTGCTTCGTAGTAAGGACCATTCCCCATTTGATTCTGAAAGCCTGATAGATATCCTGATAGGGACAAGGCTGATTTTTAACATGTAGGTTTTCATTTGGTTTCCACTTGCTTATTACAGGGACTGTTCAGTCCTCTTCCATTCGGAATCTGAAATTGGCGGCAGAAAAGTTTCACAATGATGTTCCTCTGGGCTGTATGGCAGGCCCATTCGTGAATCTTATATTCACGAATGGGGTGGTTCCTAATAAAGCGGCGGTTAACAACGCTATCAGTGATGATTTGTGTAGGGTAGGGTATCAGTTATTTGAATCGGCATTGGAGATGTTCAGGGTTAAGTTGAGGAACCCTGTTGACTAAGGTAGAAGTGAATCCACTTTCCGCCTACCTCCCCTACACCTCGCGTTGTTTCCTTTCATGGGTTTCCACTTGGTCTATGGATCTTATGTTAATAGATGCCTCCCTATGGGTTGGCACTGTTTCCTGTATTTGTTCTTTCCTACAATGGTGTTTTGAGGTGGGTACTGGTCATAAGCGTATCGCCCGTTACTAGAACAACTTCCTTGTGGTTGGGGACAGGGAGTCTGCCTGCGCAGATACCTTTTGTCCGTTGTCATGCTTTTTCATTCCCTGGGCATTTACGTTGCCCATGATAAGATAGATGGTCCTACTACCTGTTTATCTAATTTGAGCATTGACGTTGCAGTTTTTCACAAACGTCACGGGGACGGTAGGTTTTGGCACGTATTTTGATTGCGACTGGTCTTGGAAGTGTATTGCTAAGGGTTGGAATTCCAACCTGGTTCTGCAGAAATTGTTCCCTATTGTTGTAGCATTTCAGCTGTGTGCCCAAAGGTTCCAAGGTTATTTTTTGGTCTGATAACTTCCCGTTAATGGACTCTTGCAGCAATTGTTTTTGCATTGCCTGCAATTTGATGATAGTTTCCGGGTAAGGCACACCCTCGAGGGGTTGAGAATGTGTTGGCTGATGCTCTGTCCTATGGGTACTGGAATAGGTTTAGGGGTCTGGGGTTATAGGCGTAACTCATTGGTACACCTTGGGGTAAATGTATCAAAGTGCGAGTTTGCAACTCCAGCGATTTTCTCGGGAGAGTTGAAACTCGCCGATGTATGAAGCTGAGATTTCATGCAAAATCGCCAGAGTTCTGCTTCTGTCAAAATCGCTACTTGCAAAATCGCCAAAGATCAAACTCCCGACTGTTTGCCACTGCAGCTATACAGCTCTCAAATGTATGAAGCTGCGAGTTAGCAAACTCAGGAGAGTTTGCTTCAAAACACGCCAGATACAACACGCTACTTGTGTAAGCTGTATTTACTGTATTACAGCTTACGCAAGTAGCGTTACGCATGCGCAATGAGCTACGTTACTTGCGTAAGCTCCAGGTACAGTATTAGGTGATTCCCCCACTAGCGTGGGGAAATCACATAATACTGTAGTTATAGCTTACGCAATGAACGTAAGTTCATTGCGGTTAGGACCTCCTACCTAGTAGGAGGTGTTTGCGTTGGGTAAAGACTTTTTTTATTTTTCTACAATCAAGAACAAAGATTCGGGATCTTACAAATATGGGGCCCTCCTGGCCGAAGCAATGAAGATATTGGACAAGCCATCATTTTTGAAAGTATAATTTGCTGGGACTGGGGCAAGCACAGACTATTGGAAGAAGAAAGAAGACATCTTTGGTGAGTATTTGGGGTGTTTTTATTTTTAATAAATAGATTTGGTTTTAATGAGGGTGGTTAGTGTATTTATTGTGGGGTTTTTATTTTTAATAAATATGTGTGGTATTTACAAGGGTGTTGTTCTTTATTTAACTTTTGTGGTACTACAGGTCCCAGCAAGCCAGGGATGTCAGGGCATGTTGGCACTTGTGGTTCTCCAAGTGCCAACATGCCCTGGCTGCCATGGGTATGCTGGTGCTTGTAGTTATACAAGCACCAGCATGGCCACACTGTTTTTGGCAACCTGGCTGGCTGGGACTTGTAGTACCACAAAACAAAATGGCGTCCATTTATTTTTTTCATACTTTTTCGCCATATTACCTTACTACCTACAGCCCAGGGGTAGTAGGAAGAGCCCTAGTGCTATTAGCACTGGGCTGGTTCTTTCTAGTGGGGGGCCCGCTCGTTTTTTTCAGTGGACGCCACTCCCTAGGGAATCCAGCCCAGCTCTGAACAGTCTAGGGTTAGTTAGTCATTATGGCAGGGGGACCCCTGCCGCGTGTCCCCCTGCTATAGTGCCGCCAACCCTGGCTGGTTTGCCTAGTGCTGGTAAAGTGAAAATCGTGGGGACCCAACGCAAAATTTTTCCCCGATTTTCACGGGACCAGCACTAGTCAGGAAGCACTAGGGTTAAGCATGAATAGTGGGGGGACCTCACACTTTTTTTTTTTCAACTTTTATCTGCTCTTTACCATTTTGACAGCTGCCGGAGCTCCGGCAGCTGTATGACAGGTCAGTGTAAGAGTGATGTGTTTACAACTCACTGTTACAACACAGGAGAGTTTGCCAAACACAGGAGAGTTAGCTAAACTCGGGAGTGTTTACATCTGTCACACGCCGGACTCCCGCTGTCTCCGCGGGAGCCGGCGCCTGTCCCCGCTGACTCTGGAGGTCTCCTCCACCAGGATTCCCCCCCTGTTTAACAAAACTCACTTACCTGGTTCCACGCCGCTGCCACCGTCCAGCGCTGTCTGTTCCCCTCTTCCGTTCAGCGCTCAGTGTTCTGCGCATGCGCAGAACTGTCTAGTCCTTTTCTATGCTCTCACTGCCCTCTATTGGCTGCCTAATAGGAACTGCACTATATCTAAACCCTATGACCAGAACTCAATGCTGGTTCTTTCAGTCAGTCCCTGACTCTAGTATTGGATACAGCTCCTGTGTTTTGCTCCTCTCCGAGGTTCCAAGCCGCTATTCCTCCGGGAACACCACCTCTGGTGGCTTCGCTACCGAAGCTCCGGTCAGCACCCCCCAAGTGGCAACTATATTCTACGTCTGCAAGCCAACTTCCGAGTATCTACGTTGCAGTATCTCCCTGCTATTTCCACTCCCAAGTGGCAACGTCGCTAAAACATTACCGGCATCATCTCGATCAAGTGGCAAGTTTATCCCTAATTGATTCTACGCTCTCTCTATTGTGGTTCACTGGGAACTTCCTTAGGGGACCGCGACCTGCAAGTGGAAGCCGCAAAAGCCCATATTCCCTTGCGGGAATCACTGGTGAACACCTTTCACTTGTTAGACTCCGCGCCCCTAGCGAGAGTAACGCCAATCCCGGCTGAACTACTAGGATCCGGTTTTAACCCTACTGGTACGTGACACTAAGAACCAGCCATGTCAGATCCTGATAGAGAACCTTCCGCCAAGGATATGCTTCAACACTTGGTTGGAAGAGTGGAGCGCCAAGATGCGGTTCAGATGCAACTTTTACAATGTCTGCAAACTCTGGCTACCCGTTTAGACGCACTACAGGTGGCTCCGCCTCAGCCGGCTATTCAACCACAAGTCGCTGAGGGTCCTCCTGCAGCTGCTTCCTCTCTGCGTTTGCCAACTCCCTCCAAATTTGATGGTGACCCTAACTCCTGCCGTGGTTTTTTAAATCAATGCTCCATCCAGTTTGAGTTATTACCTCAGAATTTTCCTACCTCCAGGTCTAAAGTGGCTTATATGGTCTCACTCCTATCCGGCCAAGCCCTAGCATGGGCCTCTCCTCTATGGGAGCGTAATGACGAACTCCTCAACGATGTTACAGCCTTCACCTCAGCATTCCGGAGGATTTTTGACGAACCAGGACGAGTAACATCTGCTGCTACAAGCATCCTAAGACTCCGTCAGAACTCACGGTCTGTGGCTCAATACGTTATTGAGTTTCAGACTCTATCTTCCGAACTCCAGTGGAATGATGAGGCGCTTGTCGCTGCCTTTTGGCAAGGGCTGTCAGAGAAAATCAAGGATGCCCTTTCGACTCAAGAATTACCTCCCACCTTAGACGCATTAATTTCTCTCTGCAACCGGGTAGATCTCCGGCTTCGGGAAAGATCGTCCGAGAAAGACTTTCCTAGACGTACTACCCTCCGGCTAGCTCCTCGCTTTCAGCCACCCACGTCTACGGATGAGCCTATGCAACTGGGGCGCTCCCGTTTAACTCCGGATGAAAGGGAGAGAAGGATGAAAAACAAATTATGTCTATATTGTGGAGATTCTGGTCACCTCCTGGTTTCTTGCACCCGGCGTTCGGGAAACGACAAACCCTAGCCTGCACTGGAGAGGTCAGTCTGGGGACTTTTACTTCCTCTTCAACTTCTTTTCCAGATCTAACCTGTTCTTTTCCTGTCACCTTGCATCTTCTTTCAGGGCCCAGGTCGTCTAAAGCCTTGTTGGATTCAGGAGCAGCTGAGAACTTTATATCACAATCGTTAGTAACACAACTTGCGCTACCCACTGTTGCGCTGAGGAGGCCCATGGCCACTACTGGCATCGATGGCTCCCGTCTCCCTCACGGCAGTATTCTTAGACGTACCAGACCTATCTCCTTGCAAGTGGGGGCCCTCCACTGGGAAAAAATTTCCTTTCTCGTCCTGCCATTGACCATCAGCCCAATCATCCTTGGATTACCATGGCTCCATCTTCATTCACCCCATCTGGATTGGCCCTCATCACAAATCATCGCATGGGGCCCAGCATGCTCTCACCACTGCCTGACACCAGTCAAGCCTCTCGGCTTCACGCAAATTCCAGAACCCACTACGGTTATCCTACCGCACCAGTATTCTTCGTTTGTGGATGTCTTCTCCAAAGTCTCTTCCGAGCGTTTACCACCCCACCGACCTTGGGACTGTCCCATCGATCTCCTTCCGGGGAAAACCCCTCCTCGAGGCCGAGTCTATCCGCTCTCACTACCCGAGACAGAGGCTACTACACGTTACATCAAGGAAAATCTGCAACGCGGCTTTATTAGAACTTCCTCATCACCTGCCGGAGCGGGGTTTTTCTTTGTGAAGAAGAAAGATGGAGCACTCCGTCCTTGCATCGACTACAGAGGCTTGAACACCATCACTATTAAAAACCGCTACCCTATTCCTTTGATCACCGAGCTATTCGATCGCATCAAGGGTGCGAGGATCTTCACTAAACTCGACCTCCGCGGTGCATACAACCTGATTCGGATACGCTCTGGGGATGAGTGGAAGACGGCTTTTAATACACGGGACGGGCATTACGAATACCTGGTAATGCCGTTCGGCCTATGCAACGCTCCTGCTGTTTTTCAAAGCTTTATTAACGAAATCTTCCGTGATTTACTATATTCCTACGTAGTGGTATATCTAGACTGTCACGGGCACTAGGAGTCTTTACCCAGGGATCACCAGGTGGTAAGCTTACCAGAGCAATGTAGATGGTAATAGTGTACTCTGGTAGCAGGGTGATCACGGAACAGGCAATAGTAGATGATGAGATGCTCAGGAAAGTCTATGACTAGCAGCACTGGTAATATGGAGGTAATAATACACAAGGAACTGTATGGACAAGGGCAAGTGGAGGTAGTCAGTGGTCTGCGTTAGCAAGTTGTACCACTGCTATAGTGAGGAGGAATGTCCAACAGAAACGAGGAGGTGATGAGAGTCAGCGGTCTGCGGATAGCAAGTTGTACCGCTGTCTGAGTGAAGGAATGGAATCCAAGTGGAGGTATCCGGGAAGTCAGTGGTCTGCGGTAGCAAGTTGTACCACTGCTATGTGAGAGGAATGGAACAGGTGATACCGGAACAGGAATCAGTGGTCTGCCTTCAGCAAGTTGTACCACTGAAAATATATGTGAGGAGGTGTACCGGGAGAGACTGCAACACAGGATGTACACGGGCACATTAAACACGATCCACAGTAATATGCACAATATATATAAATGACTGAACAGGTCTGCAAATGTAGGAAGTCTCTGAAGTAATCCAGCACAAGGTAACACAGTCAATGATGGCAAAAGACTCAGCGGATTGCAGACTCCAGAGGAGAACCAACACAGTCCAGCAAGATATGCAATACACCAGCACAGTCAATGAGAAGTATGCATACCGTGGTTCAGAAGGCAGTCAGTTAGGAGTGCAGAGATACCTGGGCGGCAGGAGGCCGACAGGATGAGAAGTCCCTGGATGTAAGAGGCAGGAGTCTAGTAGGTGCAGCGCACAGGTAAGTAGACCGACAGGGACACGAATCCACAGGAATCAGTAAAACATGGAACTGGACTCATGGAGGACCCGGGAGAATGGAGATGATCTAGCAGAGGAGTAGCTGATGAGATACGAATCCAATGCTGACAGGAGGGTAGAGACCAGGGGAAAACAGGAAGGCGTGGAGAGCGGATCAGCAGTAGATGGACGATAGGACTGGCAGCGGCAGCAGGACTCTGCGGACCCACGGGAGAGATGAGATGAGGCTGACGTGCACAGGAGCAGCGGATAGGAATCAGCTAGCAGTCACGATGATGAACACAGGCGAGTTGCCAACTGGAGACTGTAGTGCACGGAGGCAGCGGATAGGAATCAGCTCACGGTCACGATGATGAACACAGGCGAGTTGCCAGCTGGAGGCTGTAGTGCACGGAGGCAGCGGATAGGAATCAGCTCACAGTCACGATGATGAACACAGGCGAGTTGCCAGCTGGAGGCTGTAGTGCACGGAGGCAGCGGATAGGAATCAGCTCACAGTCACGATGAGGAACACAGGCGAGTTGCAAGCTGGAGACTGCAGTGCACGGAGGCAGCGGCTAGGAATCAGCTCACAGACTTGATGATGAACAGGTGAGTGGATAAGGAGAGAAGGCTGTAGTGCACGGAGGCAGCGGATAGGAATGCAAACAGTCACTATGGAATATAATAGCGTTGAAGTGGTATAGGAGACTGTAGTGCACGGAGGCAGCGGATAGGAATCAGCAAACAGTCACGATGATACAGTTGATGGTAGAAGTGGTATGGGAACCACAGTAGTAGAAGTGGTTAGGAAACCACAGAGGTAGAAGTGGTTTGGAAACCACAGGAATCAGCAGCGCTGAATACACGAGGAAACACAGGAACACCTTCAGAGGCTCATGGGGAATGAGACTCCAAGGTCAGGCCACGTGGTGTTGACCACAGGTGCTTAATATAGGGAGTGTTGCCTGATCTGCCAATTGAGTTAAAGGGACATACACTGAAGTATAGGAAAGGGCTGCGCATGCGCAGACCCTCAGGATGGAGGACGACCACGGTTCCTAAATGTCCGGGAAGAGGCACTCACGGTCCGGTGAGTGACAGTACCCCCCCTTTTAAAGGTGGGCACAGAACGCCTGGAACCGGGCTTGTCCGGATTTTTGGAATAAAACTTCTTCAAAAGGGCAGGAGCATTAAGATCTTCAGCTTTGATCCAAGAGCGCTCCTCAGGACCAAAGCCCTTCCAATGAACAAGGAAACGGAGTACTCCTCGCGAAATTTTTGCGTCTAGTACCTCAGTAATTTCAAAATCCTCCTCCTGATGAACTTGAACTGGCTGCGGAGCTGAGGGAGGTTTTGAAAAACGGTTGATAATAAGAGGCTTGAGTAAGGACACATGGAAGGCATTAGAAATCCGAAGATTCTTAGGAAGAAGAAGTTTCACACATACAGGATTGATTACTTGAATGATCCTATATGGACCAATAAAACGAGGGGCGAATTTCAAAGATGGGACCTTCAAACGAATGTTTTTAGTAGATAACCAGACACGATCTCCAATTTTTAGTGGTGGAATAGCCCGCCTCTTCTTATCTGCGAAAGATTTATATTTGATAGATGTTTTCTTCAAACAGGTTTTGACCTGAGACCAGATATTTTTAAAGGTCTGACAGGCCGTCTCCACCGCTGGAACTTGGGTGGGCGGGAGGGCAGGAAATTCCGGAAAAGACGGATGGTGACCGTAGACCACAAAAAATGGAGTTTTGGATGATGACTCATGGTACATGTTGTTATGGGCGAATTCGGCCCAAGGAAGCAACTCTACCCAGTTGTCTTGATTGGCTGAAGAGAACATCCTTATAAAAGTCTCAAGATCTTGATTGACACGCTCAGTCTGTCCGTTAGATTGCGGATGGTAAGAAGATGAGAGTGCTAATCGTATGCCCAAGGTTTTACAAAGGGCTCGCCAGAATCTGGAAACGAATTGTACTCCTCTATCTGACACAATCTCAGACGGACATCCATGGATGCGGAAGATCTCTTTAATGAAATGTTCAGCCAGGATAGACGAGGAAGGCAAACCAGACAGAGGGACGAAATGAGCCATCTTCGAAAATCTGTCCACCACCACCCAAATAGTGTTATGATTCTTACTAGGTGGTAAGTCAGTAACGAAATCCATACTAATATGGGTCCACGGCTTGGACGGAATGGGTAGTGGTCGCAGCAACCCTGCTGGAGTTCTGCGGGAAGATTTGAATTGGGAACATAATTCACAGGAAGCAATGAACTCTTTGACGTCTCTCCTCATTGAAGGCCACCAGTAACTTCGAGAGAGCATCTCGAAGGTCTTGTGTTCACCGGCGTGTCCAGAAAAACGAGAGGCATGGAACCACGAAAGGATTTTCCTCCTTAGAGTAGGAGGCACGAGAGTCTTCCCAAATGGTAGCGTTTTGGTGGATGAAGCAGCCAGTGAGATACATTTGGGGTCTAGAATGGTATGGTTGGAAACCTCTTCTATATCAGAGGACGTCACAAAAGCTCTAGATAAAGCGTCAGCTTTTTTGTTCTTGGCAGCTGGTTTGAAGGTTATTATTAATTCGAAACGGGAAAAGAAAAGAGACCATCTTGCTTGGCGAGGGTTCAAGCATTGGGCAGACTGAAGATATGACAAGTTCTTATGATCCGTGAAGATCGTCACCGGATGGCGAGCTCCTTCCAATAGGTATCTCCACTCCTCTAATGTAGCTTTGATAGCCAGTAACTCCTTGTCCCCGATAGTATAATTCTTCTCTGCGGGCAGAAGACCCCGAGAATAGAAGGCACAAGGATGGAATTTTTGCTGTTCAGAGCGTTGGGAGAGAATAGCTCCCAAGCCCACATTAGAGGCATCTACTTCTAGAAAGAAGGGGAGTGTCACATCAGGCTGTCGAAGGATTGGAGCCGAAGAGAAGGACTCTTTGAGTGTTTGAAAGGCTTGAAGAGCCTCAGGCGACCATTGCTTAGGATTAGTCCCTTTTCGAGTCAGGGCCACAATAGGAGATGCAATGGAAGAAAAGTCTTGAATGAAGCGTCTATAGTAATTGGCAAAACCTAAAAAACGCTGAATAGCACGAAGAGTAGTTGGCTGGGGCCAATGTAGTACAGCATTCACCTTGTCTGGATCCATCTTCAGGCCAACTTCGGAAACTATATACCCCAAGAATGGAATCTGGGGCAATTCGAATGAACATTTTTCTAATTTACAGAACAATGAATTCTTCCGTAGCCTGGAGAGGACTTCTGCCACATGTTGGTGGTGAGAAGGCAGGTCCTGGGAAAAGATCAATATGTCGTCCAGGTAGACAACGACACATACATATAATAAGTCCCGAAAGATCTCATTGATGAAGCCTTGAAAAACAGCGGGGGCATTACACAGCCCGAAAGGCATTACCAGATATTCGTAATGCCCGTCTCTGGTGTTAAACGCTGTCTTCCATTCGTCACCGGAACGGATTCTGATTAAATTGTAGGCACCACGAAGATCCAACTTAGTAAAAATACGGGCTCCCTTGATGCGATCGAATAGCTCAGTGATCAGCGGAATGGGATACCGATTCTTGATAGTAATGGCATTGAGTCCACGAAAATCTATGCAAGGGCGTAATGATCCATCCTTCTTTTTGACGAAGAAGAACCCAGCTCCAGCGGGAGAGGTGGAAGGTCGAATAAACCCACGCTGGAGGTTCTCCTGTATATACTCAGATGTAGCTTGAGTCTCAGGTAACGAGAGTGGATAGACCCGGCCCCTGGGGGGAGTCTTGCCAGGTAGAAGGTCGATCGGACAATCCCAAGAACGATGAGGAGGAAGGCGTTCAGACTGAGCTTTATCAAACACATCGGTAAATGAAGCATATTGAGGAGGGAGTCCCGGTGAGGTAGATGAGATGGAAGATTGCTGTACTTTGAGAGGAATAACTTGGGAAAGGCAACGATGGTGACATTCAGGCCCCCAAGACGTGACTTGAGGGGTGCGCCAGTCAATCTGGGGAGAGTGACACTGAAGCCATGGAAGGCCTAAGACAATCGGACTTGTCGTAACAGGAAGGATTAAAAACGATATTACTTCATGATGCAGGGCACCAATCTGAAGTGTTACTGGAGACGTACTCTGAGTGATGAGACCGTTGATGAGACGTGATCCATCTATAGCCGTCACAGTAATGGGTGTTTTTAAGGTAATCACTGGTAGAGACCATTGATTTACTAATGATTTGGAAATAAAATTTCCTGCTGCTCCGGAATCAATTAATGCCTGTGACTCAAAGGTTTTGGTAGCAGAGGAAATCGTAACATCAAAAGCGCAGACTTTAGATTTCATGGAAGATGGAGAGGACTCCAGGGACCCTAACTTCACCTCTCCAGAACTAGTTAGGGCCTGGTATTTCCCGATCTCTTAGGGCAGGAGCTGAGAATATGAGTGGAATCAGCACAATAGATACAGAGTCTATTCTTTACTCTTCGTTTTCTCTCCTCGGAAGATAATTTGGAACGTCCTATCTCCATGGGAATCACAGAGGGTGAAACTGGACGAAATTGAGGGTTAGAACGAAGAGGTGCTTTAGCAGAAGTTGTTTTCTCAGCCTCCCTTTCACGAAATCTCATATCAACACGATGGCAAAGAGAGATCAAATCTCCAAGTGACGAAGGAAGCTCTTGAGTAGTCAGTGCATCTTTAATTTTATCGGAGAGCCCCTGCCAGAAGGCGGCAACTAGGGCTTCAGTGTTCCACTGAAGTTCAGAGGCTAAGATCCTAAATTGAATGACGTACTGGCCTACTGTATGAGGTCCTTGTCATAGGCGGAGGATGCTGGAAGCAGCGGAGGTCACACGACCTGGTTCATCGAACACACTTCGAAATGTAGAAATGAATTTGGCACTATCTTGCAATATAGGATCATTTCTCTCCCACAGAGGGGAGGCCCAAGCCAGGGCTTGTCCTGAAAACAAAGAGATAAGATAGGCCACTCTGGAACGATGGGTAGAAAAATTTTGAGGTTGGAGCTGAATGGACTGAACATTGGTTAAGGAAACCCCTACAAGTTTTGGGGTCTCCATCGTACTTTGACGGAGTAGGCAGGTGAAGCGTGGAAGCTGTAGACACCTGGGATGGCACTGGGGAAACGGAGGAAAGCACAGAAGCCTCAGGAGTAGCTGTCACAGTCTGTCCAGATGTTCCTTGGGAGGTTAATGACTGATAACACTGAAGTAACAGCTGTTGGCGGGCATCCTGTTGCTCCACACGGCTGACCAGATGCTGCAGCATCTCTTTGGCGGTAGGTTCCGTATCTGGGTCTGTCATGGCCTGATCTTACTGTCACGGGCACTAGGAGTCTTTACCCAGGGATCACCAGGTGGTAAGCTTACCAGAGCAATGTAGATGGTAATAGTGTACTCTGGTAGCAGGGTGATCACGGAACAGGCAATAGTAGATGATGAGATGCTCAGGAAAGTCTATGACTAGCAGCACTGGTAATATGGAGGTAATAATACACGAGGAACTGTATGGACAAGGGCAAGTGGAGGTAGTCAGTGGTCTGCGTTAGCAAGTTGTACCACTGCTATAGTGAGGAGGAATGTCCAACAGAAACGAGGAGGTGATGAGAGTCAGCGGTCTGCGGATAGCAAGTTGTACCGCTGTCTGAGTGAAGGAATGGAATCCAAGTGGAGGTGTCCGGGAAGTCAGTGGTCTGCGGTAGCAAGTTGTACCACTGCTATGTGAGAGGAATGGAACAGGTGATACCGGAACAGGAATCAGTGGTCTGCCTTCAGCAAGTTGTACCACTGAAAATATATGTGAGGAGGTGTACGGGGAGAGACTGCAACACAGGATGTACACGGGCACATTAAACACGATCCACAGTAATATGCACAATATATATAAATGACTGAACAGGTCTGCAAATGTAGGAAGTCTCTGAAGTAATCCAGCACAAGGTAACACAGTCAATGATGGCAAAAGACTAAGCGGATTGCAGACTCCAGAGGAGAACCAACACAGTCCAGCAAGATATGCAATACACCAGCACAGTCAATGAGAAGTATGCATACCGTGGTTCAGAAGGCAGTCAGTTAGGAGTGCAGAGATACCTGGGCGGCAGGAGGCCGACAGGATGAGAAGTCCCTGGATGTAAGAGGCAGGAGTCTAGTAGGTGCAGCGCACAGGTAAGTAGACCGACAGGGACACGAATCCACAGGAATCAGTAAAACATGGAACTGGACTCATGGAGGACCCGGGAGAATGGAGATGATCTAGCAGAGGAGTAGCTGATGAGATACGAATCCAATGCTGACAGGAGGGTAGAGACCAGGGGAAAACAGGAAGGCGTGGAGAGCGGATCAGCAGTAGATGGACGATAGGACTGGCAGCGGCAGCAGGACTCTGCGGACCCACGGGAGAGATGAGATGAGGCTGACGTGCACAGGAGCAGCGGATAGGAATCAGCTAGCAGTCACGATGATGAACACAGGCGAGTTGCCAGCTGGAGACTGTAGTGCACGGAGGCAGCGGATAGGAATCAGCTCACAGTCACGATGATGAACACAGGCGAGTTGCCAGCTGGAGGCTGTAGTGCACGGAGGCAGCGGATAGGAATCAGCTCACAGTCACGATGATGAACACAGGCGAGTTGCCAGCTGGAGGCTGTAGTGCACGGAGGCAGCGGATAGGAATCAGCTCACAGTCACGATGAGGAACACAGGCGAGTTGCAAGCTGGAGACTGCAGTGCACGGAGGCAGCGGCTAGGAATCAGCTCACAGACTTGATGATGAACAGGTAAGTGGATAAGGAGAGAAGGCTGTAGTGCACGGAGGCAGCGGATAGGAATGCAAACAGTCACTATGGAATATAATAGCGTTGAAGTGGTATAGGAGACTGTAGTGCACGGAGGCAGCGGATAGGAATCAGCAAACAGTCACGATGATACAGTTGATGGTAGAAGTGGTATGGGAACCACAGTAGTAGAAGTGGTTAGGAAACCACAGAGGTAGAAGTGGTTTGGAAACCACAGGAATCAGCAGCGCTGAATACACGAGGAAACACAGGAACACCTTCAGAGGCTCATGGGGAATGAGACTCCAAGATCAGGCCACGTGGTGTTGACCACAGGTGCTTAATATAGTGAGTGTTGCCTGATCTGCCAATTGAGTTAA
Source organism: Mixophyes fleayi (assembly GCF_038048845.1). Lineage (NCBI taxonomy): Eukaryota > Metazoa > Chordata > Amphibia > Anura > Limnodynastidae > Mixophyes > Mixophyes fleayi. The sequence goes on from NC_134406.1 coordinate 254,297,694, forward strand.
AGGGACATACACTGAAGTATAGGAAAGGGCTGCGCATGCGCAGACCCTCAGGATGGAGGACGACCACGGTTCCTAAATGTCCGGGAAGAGGCACTCACGGTCCGGTGAGTGACATAGACGATATCCTAATATTCTCCAGAGACCTTTCCTCTCACCGCCTACATGTGGCTGAAGTTCTTTCCAGATTACGCATCAACCATTTATTCTGCAAGTTGGAAAAGTGCATTTTCGAGGCCTCTAAATTGCCTTTCCTGGGCTATTTAGTGTCTGGATCAGGCCTACAAATGGATCCCGGGAAAGTTCGTGCTATAATCGACTGGCCCCAACCAACCACACTCAAAGCCATTCAACGTTTCCTGGGTTTCTCCAATTATTATAGACGGTTTATTGCTAGTTATTCCTCTATTGTGGCACCTCTGATAGCTCTTACCCGTAAAGGAGCAACACCACAGGTTTGGTCCCCAGAAGCATTGGAAGCGTTCCATTCTCTCAAAAGAGCCTTTTCCTCTGCACCTATCCTCCAGCAACCCGATATTTCTCTTCCTTTCTTTCTAGAAGTGGATGCATCCTCCGCCGGTGTGGGGGCAGTCCTTTCTCAAAAAAACTCCCAAGGCAGGTTCCATCCATGTGCATTCTTCTCCCGCAAATTTCTGCCAGCAGAGAGTAATTATGCCATCGGGGACAAAGAACTTCTGGCCATGAAATTGGCCCTAAACGAGTGGCGCTATCTTTTGGAGGGGGCTCGTCATCCAGTTACGATCTTCACGGATCATAAAAACTTACTCTATCTCCAGACAGCCCAATGCCTGAATCCACGTCAAGCCCGCTGGTCGCTTTTCTTTACCCGATTTGATCTGCGGGTCACTTTCAAACCCGGAATAAAAAATAATAAGGCGGATGCATTATCTCGGGCTTTTCCAGGTAATCTGGGAACAGACACTTTGCCGGAACGTCCTATCTTGGACTCTAAATGTCTAAAATTATTTTCAACAACTCCAGCTCCTATTCCCCCTCAGGGGAAAACTTTTGTTCCTCCTCATTTACGGAAGAGTCTCCTACGCTGGTCCCATGCTTCACGATTCGCAGGCCATCTTGGCTCCCGTAAAACATCAGAATTACTCTCTCGACAGTACTGGTGGCCCAATTTCCACTCTGAAGTTAAAGATTTCGTGGCTGCCTGTCCTACCTGTGCTCAAAACAAAACCCCCCGCCAAGTCCCACAGGGGCTACTCCACCCTCTTCCACTACCTACCAAACCGTGGACTCATATTAGCATGGATTTTATCACTGACTTACCCCCAGCTAATAAATTCAATACCATCTGGGTCATTGTGGACCGCTTCTCTAAAATGGCACACTTCGTTCCACTCATCGGCCTTCCGTCCTCAGTATGTCTGGCTCAACACTTTGTAAAGGAGATTTTCCGACTGCATGGCTGTCCCGCGGAGATTGTCTCGGATCGTGGGGTGCAGTTTGTCTCAAAGTTCTGGAGGTCCCTTTGTCATCTTCTGGGCATCCGTCTGAAATTCTCCTCCGCGTATCATCCCCAGACCAACGGCCAGACGGAAAGAGTAAACCAAGATCTTGAAACGTTTCTCAGGATATTTTCCTCAGCCAATCAGAGGAATTGGATGGATTTATTGCCCTGGGCAGAATTTGTTCACAATAATTCCTTTCATGAATCCACATCATCCACTCCCTTCTCCGTGGTATTTGGGCACCATCCTCGCATGCCAGAATTTTCAGCCCTCCCTCCCACCCAAGTACCAGCAGTTAACACTCTTCGGCAGGACTTTCTATCCATCTGGTCTCGAGTTCGGAAGGCGCTTAAAAAATCCTGCACTCGCTACAAGTTAGCGGCAGATAAGAAACGCAGAGCTGTTCCTCTGTTGAAGATTGGCGACAAGGTATGGTTATCTACAAAGAATATTCGTCTTAAAGTACCCTGTATGAAACTGGCTCCTCGCTACATTGGTCCTTATAGGATCATTCAAGTAATCAGTCCGGTTTGTTTTAAGTTACGACTACCATCCACTCTGCATATTGCTAATGCCTTTCATATTTCCCTATTGAGACCGCTCATCATTAATCGATTCACTGTGCCCGTTACATCTACTACTCCTCTTTCCCTCCAACAAACTGATGAATTCGAGATCAGCCATATTCTGGATTCCAAGAGTTCTAGGGGAACAATCAAGTATCTAGTTGACTGGAAAGGGTACGGCCCCGAAGAGCGCTCCTGGGTACGGGCTGCAGACATCTGTGCTCCTCTTCTGCTGAAAAAATTTCATTCCAGTTTTCCAAAAAAATCAGGTCCTAGGTGTTCAGTGCCCACCTTTAAAGGGGGAGGTACTGTCACACGCCGGACTCCCGCTGTCTCCGCGGGAGCCGGCGCCTGTCCCCGCTGACTCTGGAGGTCTCCTCCACCAGGATCCCCCCCCTGTTTAACAAAACTCACTTACCTGGTTCCACGCCGCTGCCACCGTCCAGCGCTGTCTGTTCCCCTCTTCCGTTCAGCGCTCAGTGTTCTGCGCATGCGCAGAACTGTCTAGTCCTTTTCTATGCTCTCACTGCCCTCTATTGGCTGCCTAATAGGAACTGCACTATATCTAAACCCTATGACCAGAACTCAATGCTGGTTCTTTCAGTCAGTCCCTGACTCTAGTATTGGATACAGCTCCTGTGTTTTGCTCCTCTCCGAGGTTCCAAGCCGCTATTCCTCTGGGAACACCACCTCTGGTGGCTTCGCTACCGAAGCTCCGGTCAGCACCCCCCAAGTGGCAACTATATTCTACGTCTGCAAGCCAACTTCCGAGTATCTACGTTGCAGTATCTCCCTGCTATTTCCACTCCCAAGTGGCAACGTCGCTAAAACATTACCGGCATCATCTCGATCAAGTCGCAAGTTTATCCCTAATTGATTCTACGCTCTCTCTATTGTGGTTCACTGGGAACTTCCTTAGGGGACCGCGACCTGCAAGTGGAAGCCGCAAAAGCCCATATTCCCTTGCGGGAATCACTGGTGAACACCTTTCACTTGTTAGACTCCGCGCCCCTAGCGAGAGTAACGCCAATCCCGGCTGAACTACTAGGATCCGGTTTTAACCCTACTGGTACGTGACAACATCGCACAAAATCGCCAGAGATGACCAGCGATTTTGAACATGAGTGTCAAAATCGCAGCTTGATAACATTTCATGTTTTTTTTTTCAAAACTCGATTTGCCGCAATTTAAACACGCTGGCAAACTCGCACTTTGATACATTTACCCCCTTGTCCTGTTTATGTCTGGCAAATTTTCAAGCTGGCATAGAGATTCTGGCAGAACTGTCACTTGCTCCTCACTTGAAGAAGGTATAAAGATTCCTGGTGGGTGTGATCCTCTTTTCAGGATGCATGGGCCGGTCAAAGAAAAGGGTTTCACCAGTGCATGCTCTCCTTTAGTTGGGGCAAATATTGGAGTGGTAGTCCAAAACTGTGATGGTGGCTTCCTTGGTGGACATACCATTCGTTGCCAAATTACACAGCCAGACTAATGTGTTTAAGAGTTTTATTATCAGTAAGCCTATGAAAGGGTGGTCACGCATGCAGCCTGTTCAGCCAGGTCAGAGAAGTCCTGCTATGTTGGAGTACATGGTGGGGGCTGCTAAAGACGTTACTACTGATGGTTTTGAAAGTTTGCTGTTTAGCACTGTGTTGTGATCAGCTCTGTGTTGTGATTAGCACTGCTTTGTGATTAGCATTGCGTTGTGACGCTGGTTTTTGCTGCTTTCAAGCTTATTGGGTGTATTGCCGTCTCCAAATCGTCTCCATCCTCAGAAATTCTTGCCAAACAGGTCATTATTTGAAACTCCTCTGTAAACTGTAAGGTTCAGTTGTCCAAGACAGATCATTTAACAAGGAGCGGTGGGTTACCCTGTATCCCGACTGGAATGAGTTAATTTGCCCTGTGAAAATTATACGGGACTATGCCTGGTCAGGACAAGGAGGAGGGGGTTCATGATTGGTTCACCAGGATCTTTCTTGCCTTTCTAAGTACCAGTTTACAGTCATTCTGAAAAGAACATTAGAGTGTCTGGGGCTGGATAGTCATTGTTTTGGTACACATTCCTTTAGAATTAGGGCGGTCACATCGGTGTCCGTTGATGAGGTTTCCGTTCACAGTATTCAGCAGTTGGGAAGATGGAAATCTGATGCATATTGGAGGTAGGTGTGGCCTTCTCTGTTGTCCTGGTTTCATTGTGTTTTGCTTTTATCTCTCTCTTCTTTCTGGTTTCTGGGTGACGCAGGGATATTATATAATTTTCCTCAAATATGCGGGCCTCGTTGGCTTTTGTGTCACAAAGTTTTTATGGTTTTTACCTTTGTCTGCATTACTCGCTCTTCTTATTTTTTTTCTGTTTTTCCTTCTTTCATGACTCTAATTTCTGCTCTTTCCTCATTCTCTCTTGTTCTCCTCTTCGGCCGCTGGGGTTGCTGTTGTATTACATGCCTTGTTTTCTTGTTGATTTTAGACATCTGTTCTACATATCAAGTTGAGATGCTGGGGCTCTGTCTCCTGCTTTACAGGTCAAAGGAGACACCTTGGGGTCTGCGTTGGTCTAGTTTTTGGGCTCTGTTTAACAGGGAAGTTGCGTGGAAGGCTGTTCCTCATTGTGTTGTCATTCATCTGGGAGGTAAATATTTTGGCCAAGTCACTTTAATTGGGCTGATCTTAATCATAAAGACAGATCTGACCACTGTTGATCCCAGGTGGTCTCAAATAGTAATCTTCTGGAATTATATTGTTCCTAGGTGAGTTTGGAGGAATTTTTCTGATGGTAGAGTGGCAAAGATGCAGAGGAAGGTGAATTCCATTGATTCGCGGCTTGTACGGATTGAACATCCCCATATTGTCCTAACAACTGGGCTAATGCTCTCTGGCACCTGCCACGGCCAGTAAGAATAAGCAGCCAGAGGCCAATACCTGAGTCTACCTTCCTTCGAAGTGTCAGGCTTTGGTTTCCATTACAGGCACCACCCTTGTAGTTGGGATTGTTGGTTGCGTTTCGTCAGCCCAGAAGAAATACAGGTCCTCGAAGGCTTAGGGTTTAGAGATACGCAGTTGTTGAAACGGTGTTGAGAGGGAAAAGTCCCTATTTGGTTTATATCGAGAGGGTAAATAATCCTAACTATGATATGATGGGTGCCTTTAATGTTAGAAATAACAGGGTTTTGATGAATTCTGGCAGCTAAAGTTTCTATTATAAAGTCAAATATGAGGGAAGAAAGGGCAAAGCCTTTATGGGTGTCATTCGTAATATGAAATGAGTTTCAGAGGGCTCCATTCACTAAGATCACTCCCATGATGAGTTCTCCAAGGTTTGCATCATGAAAGGCCACTCAATGTGATCAGATGCATTTTCAGCATCCAAAGCCATTAACAAAGAAGGAGTCTTGGTAGTCTTATTACTATAGGACAGTGAAACAGGTGGACAGAAAAGCAGGTAGGTGGAAGACAAGAAGATGGAGGGCCATGTCTACAAGAACTTACATTCTAGAGGGGGTTTACACAAATGAGTGTGATTTGGAGTGGGAAAGTAGGTGCCAGGGGAAGCCGTGGGTGAGTTAGGTGGAGGACTGGTAGGCTTTGATGAAGAAATTCATTTTTATGGATGACTGAAGCTTTGGAAGCTGGTGGTCTGATTTGGCATGAGAGTAGTTCCAGAGGTGGGAAGCAGCATGGGACTTATCTTGTAGGTGGAAGTAAGAAGTAGTAATTAAATGGGAGGTCAGGATTGTGGTCATTAGAAGAGCAGAGATGTATGGGGGAGAGGAATGGCTTTGAGCTTTATAGGTGGGCATGAGGAGTTTGAACTGGATTATGTAGGGGACAGGGAGCCAGTGTAGATAATGGCAGAGCACCAAGAAAGGATAATCAGATGAGCATCAGGTTTGAGGCGAGAGATAATAAGCGAGTGGATGAGAGTTTTGATTTCATCTAAGGTGAGGAAGAGCCTGATCCTGGAGATGTTGCAAGATTGGGTGAGGGGCTGAATGTGGAAGTAAAGGAAAGGGAGGAACTGAGGATGACACTCAGACTGCAGACTTGAGGAACAGAGGAAAGGGTAGTTTTATCAATGGAGAACTGATAAAGTCGACTTGGGAGGAGGTGTACAGAGAGTATTGAGTCAAGGAGGGAAGAAGGACAGGAGAGGAAGAAAAGTCGGGAAGTAGGTAAACCAGTATAGGACAGAGTCACAAGAGGTGAGAAGGTTGAGAAAAGATTTGTGCACTCGCGGTTTAAGATCTCTCTGTTATATTAGTAATCATGAGCTGGCCCAAGGTCATGTTAAATTACAAAATTGTGTAATTGCCTCAATTGCAAATTTGATTCCTGACCTCATATACTGTATGCAGTATTATGTACTGGAACAAGTCAGTAGTCAAAGTCTCTGGTAGAGACATCAACCAGGAGGAGTTATGGCATCACATGGTATAAGTAATATCCCGTAACAAAGTAGTAAAGCATCTTAAAATCAGGAGCAAGGATGATCTCAGGGTTAATTGGAATATATTTTTATTTTTCCCTTTAGAACCTAATGCATTGGTTTGAACATCACATTTGATGACTACTCTTCTTTTACTCTCTATAAATAATTTGGTGTCTGGGTGTAACGTCCTATTCCGTTGTCTACTTTTTAAATGTATGACCAATCCAGCTAAATTAAAGTCAAACATATTTCTTAAGCTCTTTGGTCCCATTAAAAATATTGATCAGACTTCTATATGTGTTCTATGAAAGTCTGAGCTATATGACAAATTGCATAGTTATCACTTACTTGTGAAGTTGTCCTTCCTTAAAAGAAGCCCGGTCATTTCAGAAGGATCCTTCGAAATTGTGTGGGCTTGCTCTATCCTAGTATTTATTATGAAATGCAGCTTTATAATAATTTGTGCACTGGTCGATATGTCTATTCTGGATAAGCTTATTGCATACTGTTCTTCTTTTGAGGCACTTGAGAAATCTATGCTTCCAATTACAATGGACATTGGCATTGCTAATTACTCTCTGAAAGTCCAAAGGGTTGCATTGGGAATCATAGACAGCAATGATTTCTGTGCGATTAACAATTCCTCTCCCGTCCACCTGTCAAAAAACAACAAATTAGATTCAGCTATAAAAACACCTTATTGAAGTCCGGGCGTACTTCCGTTTGATTTTATACTGCAGATGCCCAGAAATGAACGTTACTCGAATGAGTGCAATTGCAGGAAATTCATATCCGCACACATCTGATACATACGATCCCTTGTGTCTTGAGAGGTAGAACGGGGGAGGGGCAGACTAACATAGCTGATTTGCAGTAAGGGCATAATAACTCAGATGCGGCCAAGTCAAATCTTATGCTTATCGTAAGTACGTTTGTTTTCAGCCGTATCTTTTCCACCTGCTACAGCGTGGGTGTAAATGCTGATTGATAGTGATAACCGACATGACATAGTCTTTGAATAAAGATTTCCAAGAATGCATCTCAGTAGCTATCACGTAACAACTATATGCATTTAAGATTTATTCTGAAAACGTATTTTATGCAATGTAGACATCGGAAAGTTCATTATCTAGTTACTCAATGTTAAATAATGTATTAAATTAAAATAAAATATGGATTACATTTGATTTTTTTTCTAATTTATTATATAGTTAGCAGTTTATATTTTTATAAAAATAAAAGTTATGTGCGTTCTGATGTGGAATCATTATAAATATATGTATACATCAGTCTGTTATGTGTGTCTACGTATGGAAAGTACTAGTTAATCAGAGCATACTACCACCCAGATTCAAATCATAATGTAACCTAACAAATGCTAGCCCTAGCTAGTCTAAGTCCTGATCAGTAGTGATGACAGTCTTGTATGCATGCTATAACATGTGTTTGCAATCACGAGCAACTGTAAAAATGTATTGTATGCTTAGTAGACATTAACAACATCCTAATAAATGTATTTAATGAAGATAAGAAAAGAAAAACAAAACTCAGAAAACTGCTTTATCTTTAATGTCTATAATATTAACAGACAATATTCACTCAATATCTTTATTTTCCTGTGCGTTCTTTTGCGAATTTGTCATCCACATAGGTATTGGACGTATCCTGCAGTGTCTTGTGTAGTACAGCACAGCAGACCTGCCTCAAATATCAACAGCGCACGTATCTTGAGATCCGTGTCTTGATGAATTTGGAAGGTTAAATAAGTGCGTTTAATAATAAGGGCTAGATTTACTAAGCTGCGGGTTTGAAAAAGTGGGGATGTTGCCTATAGCAACCAATCAGATTCTAGCTGTCATTATGTAGAAGGTACTAGACAAATGAAAGCTAGAATCTGATTGGTTGCTATAGGCAACATCCCCACTTTTTCAAACCCGCAGCTTAGTAAATCTAGCCCTAAATGTAGGTTGCGCTCAGAATATATGAATTGATAATTCAAGCCCTTAGTACTTTTAAATAGAAAATACCCTGCCTTTTAAGAAAAGCATTAGTCTGAGTCCCTCTAATTTGGTTAATTTGCTTGAGACCCATGAATATTTGAAAATCCAAAATAAAATACCAAAATTGACAGATTTTCCTATTATATTTTATCAGGGAAAACCCTCTGTAGTGCTCCCTATCTCTTAGCACTTATTAAGGTCATGTTTACCATGAATAGGGCTCATATGCGAACTGATTTTACCAGGACAATCCCCTTTTCCACTCAAAATTAAAGACTTACGGTGCTTTTTTTCCCATCATTCAAATTACACAATTCAACGGGATTCCCCTTTTGTTTATATCAAAATGATGGTAGTTCAAACCATAACGAAAACGTGCATAACGAGCAGGAAAGCATGATAGCATCATCGGGCAACACGGTGACTAAGTGGTTAGCACTTCTGCCTCACAGCACTGGGGTCATGAGTTCATGGCCTTATCTGTGTGGAGTTTGTATGTTTTCCCCGTGTTTGCGTGCGTTTCCTCCAGGTGCTCTAGTTTCCTCCCACAATCCAAAAACATACTGGTAGGCTAATTGACCCTAGTCTCTCTCTCTCTCTCTCTCTCTCTGTCTGTTTGTGTGTGTATGTTAGGGAATTTAGACTGTAAGCTCCAATGGGGCAGGGACTGATGTGAATGAGTTCTCTGTACAGCGCTGCGGATTCAGTGGCGCTATATAAATAAATGATGATGATAATAATGATGAAAGTACTATCTCAGGCAGTTCAGGCGCTGATTGTCGTTTAATGGAGATAGAATGGTCTTGCCTATTTAATATAAATCCCATAATGCCTAGATCTTTAAAGTCAACATATAGACCATCAAAATAAATATTTCAGCAGCCAACAAAGGAATGTTCATAGGAAACATTTACTAATACTTTGACAGGGAGGTTTTAAAGCATTTTTATTCCACTGTAAGAGTGAGTGACACTTCTGTAGCTAAAGGAGAATGAAATTTAAGGAGCTTGCAGAGTAAAAGAAAACATTGCCTACATTAGCTAATGCTTTTAAATGGCAGAATATTAAATTAGTGCTGTGCTACAAGGCATTATGAATGTTTTTACAAACTATTGAGTTTCAATGAGCTTGTTGTAAAACTCTATTTGACCTGAATTTCTAAATTGAACAGTAAATGTAATTGAGGGCTCAGTATTTGTAACCGGCTTGAACTTTGCTTGATTCAAGTGTGCTTTCTGCATTATGAACAGCACACAGTACTACAGCCATTGTTCGGTTACGGTGAGGTGTTGTAAAATAACGATAAGTAAATTCAATGGACAGGACATCATAGGTTAGTTTTCTGAACAATGTATTGTAAATTATGTTTTATTGTTTAGCTGTTTCAATTGGATTGGCAAAACATAGTCATTAATAAAAATAAGGGCTAATGATACAAGACACCTAAAAATACATTACAAAGATAATTATTTATATGTCTATGCAGTTTCTCTGAACTTTTAACCTTACTATGGTAGTATGTTGTTTATATGTCCAACACTTTTTCTTTTGCTGGGGTATTTTTAACACTGGATGTGAAGCATCAATATTTTAAATGTACATAGTAGACATAATTGAATGACACGCTCAAAATATACAACCTAGTTCAATACATTTGTAGTAGAGATTGACAAAAAGAGAAAAAATGTATCTGTTATATCCATAGTGTTGTTGGAATCTTGCAACATTTTAAGTGTATGGAATTAGCTAAAATTACTTAAAAATAATGAAAAATGCATCATATGATCCTGGGCTCTGTACTTGAGACTTTAGTCCTGGAAGCCTATTGCTTGGGCCTAGAGAGAGCATTGTCAATGGGTGGAGTAAGTTTAAAGTGAAATGCGTTGTTAATGTGTAAGGCAACTCCTCATACCTGGTTCGCGGGCTGTATAATATCTATGTAGTATCTGATGGAACTTATTGTCACTCACCGGACCGTGAGTGCCTCTTCCCGGACATTTAGGAACCGTGGCCGTCCTCCATCCTGAGGGTCTGCGCATGCGCAGCCCTTTCCTATACTTCAGTGTATGTCCCTTTAACTCAATTGGCAGATCAGGCAACACTCCCTATATTAAGCACCTGTGGTCAACACCACGTTGCCTGATCTTGGAGTCTCATTCCCCATGAGTCTCTGAAGGTGTTCCTATGTTTCCTCGTGTATTCAGCGCTGCTGATTCCTGTGGTTTCCAAACCACTTCTACCTCTGTGGTTTCCAAACCACTTCTACCTCTGTGGTTTCCAAACCACTTCTACTACTGTGGTTTCCATACCACTTCTACCATCAACTGTATCATCGTGACTGTTGGCTGATTCCTATCCGCTGCCTCCGTGCACTACAGTCTTCTATACCACTTCAACGCTATCATATTCCATTGTGACTGTTTGCTGATTCCTATCCGCTGCCTCCGTGCACTACAGTCTTCTATACCACTTCAACGCTATCATATTCCATTGTGACTGTTTGCTGATTCCTACCCGCTGCCTTTGTGCACTACAGCCTTCTCTCCACATCCACTCACCTGTTCATCATCAAGTCTGTGAGCTGATTCCTATCCGCTGCCTCCGTGCACTACAGTCTCCAGCTCGTAACTCGTCTGTGTTCATCATCGTGACTGTTAGCTGATTCCTATCCGCTGCCTCCGTGCACTACAGTCTCCAGCTTGCAACTCGCCTGTGTTCACCATCGTGACTGTTAGCTGATTCCTATCCGCTGCCTCCGTGCACTACAGTCTCCAGCTTGCAACTCGCCTGTGTTCACCATCGTGACTGTTAGCTGATTCCTATCCGCTGCTCCTGTGCACCTCAGCCTCATCTCATCTCTCCCGTGTTTCCTCGAGACTGCTGCTATTATTACCATCTGTTTCTCTTCGTGATCAACAGCTCCTGGTCTACTCTGCTCTCCCGTGTTCCATCGCTATTGGTACCTGTTGGTTGCTACTGGTTACCTCCGTGTGTCCGCAGAGCCCTGCTGCTGCTGTCAGCGCTATCGTCCACCCGCTGCTGATCCGCTCTCCACGCCTTCCTGTGTCCTGCTGGTCTCTACCCTCCTGTCAGCATTGGATTCGTATCTCATCAGCTACTCCTCTGCTAGATCATCTCCATTCTCCTGGGTCCTCCATGAGTCCAGTTCCACGTTCTACTGATTCCTGTGGATTCGTGTCCCTGTTGGTCTACTTACCTGTGCGCTGCACCTACTAGACTCTTCCTCCAGGGACTTCTCATCCTGCCGGCCTCCGGCCGCTCAGGTATCGCTGCACTCCTATCTGACTGCCTACTTCTGAACCACGGTATGCATACTTCTCATTGACTGTGCTGGTGTATTGCATACCTTGCTGGACTGTGTTGGTTCTCCTCTGGAGTCTGCTATCCGCTGAGTCTATTGCCATCATTGACTGTGTTATCTTGTGCTGGATTACTTCAAGAGACTTTCTATATTTGCAGACCTGTTCAGTCATTTATATATATATTGTGCATATTATTGTGGATCGTGTTTAAGGTGCCCGTGTACATCCTGTGTTGCAGTCTCTCCCCGTACACCTCCTCACATATATATTCAGTGGTACAACTTGCTGAAGGCAGACCACTGATGCCTGTTTCTTGTATCACCTGTTCCAGTATCCTCTCACATAGCAGTGGTACAACTTGCTATCGCAGACCACTGACTACCCGGATACCTCCACTTGGATTCCATTCCTTCACTCAGACAGCGGTACCACTTGCTATCCGCAGACCGCTGACTCTCATCACCTCCTCGTTGCTGTTGGACATTCCTCCTCACTATAGCAGTGGTATAACTTGCTATCGCAGACCACTGACTACCTTTCACGTGTCCTTGTCCATACAGTTCCTCGTGTATCCATACTTCAATATTACCAGTGCTGCTAGTCATAGACTTTCCTGAGCATCTCATCATCTACCATTGCCTGTTCCGTGATCACCCTGCTACCAGAGTACACTATTACCATCTACATTGCTCTGGTAAGCCTACCACCTGGTGATCCCTGGGTAAAGACTCCTAGTGCCCGTGACAGTAAGATCAGGTCATGACAGACCCAGATACGGAACCTACAGCCAAGGAGATGCTGCAGCATCTGGTCAGCCGTGTGGAGCAACAGGATGCCCGCCAACAGCTGTTACTTCAGTGTTATCAGTCATTAACCTCCCAAGGAACATCTGGACAGACTGTGACAGCTACTCCTGAGGCCCCTGTGCTTTCCTCCGTTTCCCCAGTGCCATCCCAGGTGTCTACAGCTTCCACGCTTCACCTGCCTACTCCGTCAAAGTACGATGGAGACCCCAAAACTTGTAGGGGTTTCCTGAACCAATGTTCAGTCCATTTTGAGCTCCAACCTCAAAATTTTTCTACCCATCGTTCCAGAGTGGCCTATCTTATCTCTTTGTTTTCAGGACAAGCCCTGGCTTGGGCCTCCCCTCTGTGGGAAAGAAATGATCCAATATTACAAGATAGTGCCAAATTCATTTCTATATTCCGAAGTGTGTTCGATGAACCAGGTCGTGTGACCTCCGCTGCTTCCAGCATCCTCCGCCTACGACAAGGATCTCATACAGTAGGCCAGTACGTCATTCAATTTAGGATCTTAGCCTCTGAACTTCAGTGGAACACTGAAGCCCTAGTTGCCGCCTTCTGGCAGGGGCTCTCCGATAAAATTAAAGATGCACTGACTACTCAAGAGCTTCCTTCATCACTTGAAGATTTGATCTCTCTATGTCATCGTGTTGATATGAGATTTCGTGAAAGAGAGGCTGAGAAAACAACTTCTGCTAAAGCACCTCTTCGTTCTAACCCTCAATTTCGTCCAGTTTCACCCTCTGTGATTCCCATGGAGATAGGACGTTCCAAATTATCTTCCGAGGAGAGGAAACGAAGAGTAAAGAATAGACTCTGTATCTATTGTGCTGATTCCACTCATATTCTCAGCTCTTGCCCTAAGAGATCGGGAAATGCCAGGCCCTAACTAGTTCTGGAGAGGTGAAGTTAGGGTCCCTGGAGTCCTCTCCATCTTCCATGAAATCTAAAGTCTGCGCTTTTGATGTTACGATTTCCTGTGCTACCAAAACCTTTGAGTCACAGGCATTGGTTGATTCCGGAGCAGCAGGAAATTTTATTTCCAAATCGTTAGTAAATCAATGGTCTCTACCAGTGATCACCTTAAAAACACCCATTACTGTGACGGCTATAGATGGATCACGTCTCATCAATGGTCTCATCACCCAGAGTACGTCTCCAGTAACACTTCAGATTGGTGCCCTGCATCATGAAGAAATATCGTTTTTAATCCTTCCTGTTACGACAAGTCCGATTGTCTTAGGCCTTCCATGGCTTCAGTGTCACTCTCCCCAGATTGACTGGCGCACCCCTCAAGTCACGTCTTGGGGGCCTGAATGTCACCATCGTTGCCTTTCCCAAGTTATTCCTCTCAAAGTACAGCAATCTTCCATCTCATCTACCTCACCGGGACTCCCTCCTCAATATGCTTCATTTACTGATGTGTTTGATAAAGCTCAGTCTGAACGTCTTCCTCCTCATCGTTCTTGGGATTGTCCGATCGACCTTCTACCTGGCAAGACTCCCCCCAGGGGCCGGGTCTATCCACTTTCGTTACCTGAAACTCAAGCCACATCTGAGTACATACAGGAGAACCTCCAGCGTGGGTTTATTCGACCTTCCACCTCTCCCGCTGGAGCTGGGTTCTTCTTCGTCAAAAAGAAGGATGGATCATTACGCCCTTGCATAGATTTTCGTGGACTCAATGCCATTACTATCAAGAATCGGTATCCCATTCCGCTGATCACTGAGCTATTCGATCGCATCAAGGGAGCCCGTATTTTTACTAAGTTGGATCTTCGTGGTGCCTACAATTTAATCAGAATCCGTTCCGATGACGAATGGAAGACAGCGTTTAACACCAGAGACGGGCATTACGAATATCTGGTAATGCCTTTCGGGCTGTGTAATGCCCCCGCTGTTTTTCAAGGCTTCATCAATGAGATCTTTCGGGACTTATTATATGTATGTGTCGTCGTCTATCTGGACGACATATTGATCTTTTCTCAGGACCTGCCTTCTCACCACCAACATGTGGCAGAAGTCCTCTCCAGGCTACGAAAAAATTCATTGTTCTGTAAATTAGAAAAATGTTCATTCGAATTGCCCCAGATTCCATTCTTGGGGTATATAGTTTCCGGAGTTGGCCTGAAGATGGATCCAGACAAGGTGAATGCTGTACTACATTGGCCCCAGCCAACTACTCTTCGTGCTATCCAGCGTTTTTTAGGTTTTGCCAATTACTATAGACGCTTCATTCAAGACTTTTCTTCCATTGCATCTCCTATTGTGGCCCTGACTCGGAAAGGGGCTAATCCTAAGCAATGGTCGCCTGAGGCTCTTCAAGCCTTTCAAACACTAAAAGAGTCCTTCTCTTCGGCTCCAATCCTTCGACAGCCTGATGTGACACTCCCCTTCTTTCTAGAAGTAGATGCCTCTAATGTGGGCTTAGGAGCCATTCTCTCCCAACGCTCTGAACAGCAAAAATTCCATCCTTGTGCCTTCTATTCTCGGGGTCTTCTGCCCGCAGAGAAGAATTATACTATCGGGGACAAAGAGTTACTGGCTATCAAAGCGGCATTAGAGGAATGGAGATACTTATTGGAAGGAGCTCGCCATCCGGTGACGATCTTCACGGATCATAAGAACTTGTCATATCTTCAGTCTGCCCAATGCTTGAACCCTCGTCAAGCAAGATGGTCTCTTTTCTTTTCCCGTTTTGAATTAATAATAACCTTCAAACCAGCTGCCAAGAACAAAAAAGCTGACGCTTTATCTAGAGCTTTTGTGACGTCCTCTGATATAGAAGAGGTTTCCAACCATACCATTCTAGACCCCAAATGTATCTCACTGGCTGCTTCATCCACCAAAACGCTACCATTTGGGAAGACCCTCGTGCCTCCTACTCTAAGGAGGAAAATCCTTTCGTGGTTCCATGCCTCTCGCTTTTCTGGACACGCCGGTGAACACAAGACCTTTGAGATTCTCTCTCGAAGTTACTGGTGGCCTTCAATGAGGAGAGACGTCAAAGAGTTCATTGCTTCCTGTGAATTATGTTCCCAATTCAAATCCTCCCGCAGAACTCCAGCAGGGTTGCTGCGACCACTACCCATTCCGTCCAAACCGTGGACCCATATTAGTATGGATTTCGTTACTGATTTACCACCTAGTAAGAATCATAACACTATTTGGGTGGTGGTGGACCGATTTTCGAAGATGGCTCATTTCGTCCCTCTGTCTGGTTTGCCTTCTTCGTCTATCCTGGCTGAACATTTCATTAAAGAGATCTTCCGCATCCATGGATGTCCGTCTGAGATTGTGTCAGATAGAGGAGTACAATTCGTTTCCAGATTCTGGCGAGCCCTTTGTAAAACCTTGGGCATACGATTAGCACTCTCATCGTCTTACCATCCGCAATCTAACGGACAAACTGAACGTGTCAATCAAGATCTTGAGACTTTTATAAGGATGTTCTCTTCAGCCAATCAAGACAACTGGGTAGAGTTGCTTCCTTGGGCTGAATTCGCCCATAACAACATGTACCATGAGTCATCATCCAAAACTCCATTTTTTGTGGTTTACGGTCACCATCCGTCTTTTCCGGAATTTCCTGCCCTCCCGCCCACCCAAGTCCCTGCGGTCGAGACTGCTTGTCAGACCTTTAAAAATATCTGGTCTCAGGTCAAAACCTGTTTAAAGAAGACATCTATCAAATATAAATCTTTCGCAGATAAGAAGAGGCGGGCTATTCCACCACTAAAAATTGGAGATCGTGTCTGGTTATCTACTAAAAACATTCGTTTGAAGGTTCCATCTATGAAATTCGCCCCTCGTTTTATTGGTCCATATAGGATCATTCAAGTAATCAATCCAGTATGTGTGAAACTTCTTCTTCCTAAGAATCTTCGGATTTCTAATGCCTTCCATGTGTCTTTACTCAAACCTCTTATTATCAACCGTTTCTCAAATCCTCCCTCAGCTCCGCAGCCAGTTCAAGTTCATCAGGAGGAGGATTTCGAAATTACTGAGGTACTAGACGCAAAAATTTTGCGAGGAGTCCTCCGTTTCCTCGTTCATTGGAAGGGCTTTGGTCCTGAGGAGCGCTCTTGGATCAAAGCTGAAGATCTTAATGCTCCTGCCCTTTTGAAGAGGTTTTATTCCAAAAATCCGGACAAGCCCGGTTCCAGGCGTTCTGTGCCCACCTTTAAAAGGGGGGGTACTGTCACTCACCGGACCGTGAGTGCCTCTTCCCGGACATTTAGGAACCGTGGCCGTCCTCCATCCTGAGGGTCTGCGCATGCGCAGCCCTTTCCTATACTTCAGTGTATGTCCCTTTAACTCAATTGGCAGATCAGGCAACACTCCCTATATTAAGCACCTGTGGTCAACACCACGTTGCCTGATCTTGGAGTCTCATTCCCCATGAGTCTCTGAAGGTGTTCCTATGTTTCCTCGTGTATTCAGCGCTGCTGATTCCTGTGGTTTCCAAACCACTTCTACCTCTGTGGTTTCCAAACCACTTCTACCTCTGTGGTTTCCAAACCACTTCTACTACTGTGGTTTCCATACCACTTCTACCATCAACTGTATCATCGTGACTGTTGGCTGATTCCTATCCGCTGCCTCCGTGCACTACAGTCTTCTATACCACTTCAACGCTATCATATTCCATTGTGACTGTTTGCTGATTCCTATCCGCTGCCTCCGTGCACTACAGTCTTCTATACCACTTCAACGCTATCATATTCCATTGTGACTGTTTGCTGATTCCTACCCGCTGCCTCCGTGCACTACAGCCTTCTCTCCACATCCACTCACCTGTTCATCATCAAGTCTGTGAGCTGATTCCTATCCGCTGCCTCCGTGCACTACAGTCTCCAGCTCGTAACTCGTCTGTGTTCATCATCGTGACTGTTAGCTGATTCCTATCCGCTGCCTCCGTGCACTACAGTCTCCAGCTTGCAACTCGCCTGTGTTCACCATCGTGACTGTTAGCTGATTCCTATCCGCTGCCTCCGTGCACTACAGTCTCCAGCTTGCAACTCGCCTGTGTTCACCATCGTGACTGTTAGCTGATTCCTATCCGCTGCTCCTGTGCACCTCAGCCTCATCTCATCTCTCCCGTGTTTCCTCGAGACTGCTGCTATTATTACCATCTGTTTCTCTTCGTGATCAACAGCTCCTGGTCTACTCTGCTCTCCCGTGTTCCATCGCTATTGGTACCTGTTGGTTGCTACTGGTTACCTCCGTGTGTCCGCAGAGCCCTGCTGCTGCTGTCAGCGCTATCGTCCACCCGCTGCTGATCCGCTCTCCACGCCTTCCTGTGTCCTGCTGGTCTCTACCCTCCTGTCAGCATTGGATTCGTATCTCATCAGCTACTCCTCTGCTAGATCATCTCCATTCTCCTGGGTCCTCCATGAGTCCAGTTCCACGTTCTACTGATTCCTGTGGATTCGTGTCCCTGTTGGTCTACTTACCTGTGCGCTGCACCTACTAGACTCTTCCTCCAGGGACTTCTCATCCTGCCGGCCTCCGGCCGCTCAGGTATCGCTGCACTCCTATCTGACTGCCTACTTCTGAACCACGGTATGCATACTTCTCATTGACTGTGCTGGTGTATTGCATACCTTGCTGGACTGTGTTGGTTCTCCTCTGGAGTCTGCTATCCGCTGAGTCTATTGCCATCATTGACTGTGTTATCTTGTGCTGGATTACTTCAAGAGACTTTCTATATTTGCAGACCTGTTCAGTCATTTATATATATATTGTGCATATTATTGTGGATCGTGTTTAAGGTGCCCGTGTACATCCTGTGTTGCAGTCTCTCCCCGTACACCTCCTCACATATATATTCAGTGGTACAACTTGCTGAAGGCAGACCACTGATCCCTGTTTCTTGTATCACCTGTTCCAGTATCCTCTCACATAGCAGTGGTACAACTTGCTATCACAGACCACTGACTACCCGGATACCTCCACTTGGATTCCATTCCTTCACTCAGACAGCGGTACCACTTGCTATCCGCAGACCGCTGACTCTCATCACCTCCTCGTTGCTGTTGGACATTCCTCCTCACTATAGCAGTGGTATAACTTGCTATCGCAGACCACTGACTACCTTTCACGTGTCCTTGTCCATACAGTTCCTCGTGTATCCATACTTCCATATTACCAGTGCTGCTAGTCATAGACTTTCCTGAGCATCTCATCATCTACCATTGCCTGTTCCGTGATCACCCTGCTACCAGAGTACACTATTACCATCTACATTGCTCTGGTAAGCCTACCACCTGGTGATCCCTGGGTAAAGACTCCTAGTGCCCGTGACACTTATGTTCAAATTGAGTAGTATAATGCAATAATGCAGATTGTGTATGTACGTGCTGAGTGTGTATATACATGCTGTATGTACATGCTGACTGTGTATATACATGCTGTATGTACATGCTGACTGTGTATATACATGTTGTATGTACATGCTGACTGTGTATATACATGTTGTATGTACATGCTGACTGTGTATATACATGCTGTATGTACATGCTGACTGTGTATATACATGTTGTATGTACATGCTGACTGTGTATATACATGCTGTATGTACATGCTGACTGTGTATATACATGCTGTATGTACATGCTGACTGTGTATATACATGTTGTATGTACATGCTGACTGTGTATATACATGCTGTATGTACATGCTGACTGTGTATATACATGCTGTATGTACATGCTGACTGTGTATATACATGTTGTATGTACATGCTGACTGTGTATATACATGCTGTATGTACATGCTGACAGACAGGTGGATAAACCGAGCACAAAGAAAAGGCATTGCTTTAAAGAATCTACATACAGAAGAAGATACTGCACACTACTGAACATAGCCATTGTTGATGTAAGACATGAACCATAAAAGGTGAGCAGTGGGGTAGGTATGCTTCTAATCAGGACGGGAACATGCCCAAAGCAGAAGGACTTATCTGGATGCTGCTGAGACCCGTGGAAAGTCTGTTTGCAGGTTGGGTGAGAATGTGATGTGTCTCATGAAAGTTCTTGGTCATGGTAGTCTACAACTGCCCCCTGGCTCTAATGGATCAACCATAGCCAAAGATAATGCACTAATGGGGTTTAATATTCAGAAATCCTATGTTTGGGTATTTTACTGCTTCCAAGAGCTAAATCAGTGCAGCATTTACTCTGCAAGCGTAAGTTTTAGCAAAATGTATTGTACAACTGTATAAATAAAAATAATGTATTCTAGATTATAAGTCAACAATTGAATAACACTAACAGGCGAAAACATGTCAAAATGTCATTTTATATATAATTTTGTATATCGCAAGCAGAAAGTATTATTGTTATGTAAGTCAGCACAGTGAGACTAAGTTTTCTATTTAGTTACATCTATCTATCTATCTACTTATCTATATAATAAATATGTATTTACAATCAGAAATTGACTTTTAGGAATCACATTTCCTTTTTTTTAGCAAGATACAGATTAGTGTTGGCATAGAAGATGTATCTTTAGATAGATCTCATTTGGAGTTATAACTTGGAATTCTCGCTGACCCTTTGTCACGAATCAATGCAGGAATACAGCTAAGGAGCCACGAATATGGTGAAAAACTCATTTTTTATGCTTTGCTCTCCTTAATGACTGTCAATGTTTATTTGCTGAAGAGTACAAAACAGAAGGTGTAATAATGAGCTTTGCAGAATTACCAGGTACACGGCTGATGCAGGTAAGCAGGAGGTATGGAGTGATCCCAAGCAGCAAGTGCAGGGAAATCTTGAAGTAAATACCAGGTTCACAGATGAATCTTGAAGTAAATAACAGGTTCACAGATGATGCAGGTAAGCATAAGGTATGCTGAGATCCCAAGCAGCAAGTAACCCAGAAGAAAGCAACAACAATAACCAGCAATGTATGCTGGGAGTGACAGGTATACATAGGGGAACACCCAGGTGTAAGGAATAATTAGTTCAACAAGGTTAACTCCTAAAGCTCAAGAAACAGGCACAATAGCAGCACCTCTGGTGATCATAGGTACTGCTGCTAATACATAAAATGAAACACAAATAAAGTCCAAAAGTCCAGAAGGCAGGAGTTGTCAATATAAAGCAGCAAGCTTGTAGGCAGGTTGTTACACTCTTGTAGTGAGGCTGTTTCTATTCATCGTCTCACACTGGACTAGCACAACCTGCTCTGCTCTGATCAGACCAAACTATGCTTTAATGTTCATCACCTATATATGGTACACCTAAATAGTGCAAAAACCAGGCCCGTTCCCCTAGTGGGCTACCTTGGGCTGGGCCACCTGCATTTTTTTTTCCTTTAAAATGGGTTGCTAAGTCAAGTTTAGCCCCCAGGGCTAAAATTTGTCAAGCCTCACCTGCTAAATTAGGAACATCTCCATAAATAACCAGTCTCCTCCACCTAAAGTATCTTTTTCTACAACATTTTCACTTGGGCACAGAAACACATGAATTACATCCATTGCATGATGACAAAAAATGTTGCCTATCCTTGTAGACACCATCTTGACATGCTGACATATATGCATACCAGTAACACGGGTGCACGGAGACAGGATCATGATGACACAATTTGGCTGATGCAGAGTTGGTCACAAATAGGGTGTAAATCGGCGGTTCCCAAACTGTGCACCGCGGCTCCCAGGGGTGCCGCGGCACTGTCACTGGGGTGCCGCGGGCCAGCCATATTAAAAAAAAAGAAAGAACACAGTAACTTACCAATCCGCCGGGCGCCGGGACCCAGTAGACTCCTCTCTCCCGCAACAACTGTCACTGACGTCGATATTCGATATTCAGTAATTGGTAAGTTACTGTGTTCTTTCTTTTTTTTTTATATGGCTGGCCCGCGGCAGAGGAGTTAGAGGGATCGTGACAGCGGGGCAGAGGAGAGGCAGAGGAGGGTGACAGCGTGGCAGAGGAGAGGCAGAGGAGGGTGACAGCGGAGCAGAGGAGGGTGACAGCGGGGCAGAGGAGAGGCAGAGGAGGGTGAAAGCGGGGCAGAGGAGAGGCAGAGGAGGGTGACAGCGGGGCAGAGGAGGGTGACAGCGGAGCAGAGGAGGGTGACAGCGGGGCAGAGGAGAGGCAGAGGAGGGTGACAGCGGGGCAGAGGAGAGGCAGAGGAGGGTGACAGCGGGGCAGAGGAGGGTGACAGTGGGGCAGAGGAGAGGCAGAGGAGGGTAACAACGGGGCAGAGGAGAGGCAGAGGAGGGTGACAGCGGAGCAGAGGAGGGTGACAGCGGGGCAGAGGAGAGGCAGAGGAGGGTGACAGCGGGGCAGAGGAGGGTAACAGCGGGGCAGAGGAGAGGCAGAGGAGGGTGACAACGGGGCAGAGGAGAGGCAGAGAAGGGTAACAGCGGGGCAGAGGAGAGGCAGAGGAGGGTGACAGCGGGGCAGAGGAGGGTAACAGCGGGGCAGAGGAGAGGCAGAGGAGGGTGAAAGCGGGGCAGAGGAGAGGCAGAGGAGGGTGACAGCGGAGCAGAGGAGGGTGACAGCGGGGCAGAGGAGAGGCAGAGGAGGGTAACAGCGGGGCAGAGGAGAGGCAGAGGAGGGTGACAGCGGGGCAGAGAAGAGGCAGAGGAGGGTGACAGCGGGGCAGAGGAGAGGCAGAGGAGGGTAACAGCGGGGCAGAGGAGAGGCAGAGGAGGGTGACAGCGGGGCAGAGGAGAGGCAGAGGAGGGTAACAGCGGGGCAGAGGAGAGGCAGAGGAGGGTGACAGCGGGGCAGAGGAGAGGCAGAGGAGGGTGACAGCGGGGCAGAGGAGAGGCAGAGGAGGGTGACAGCGGGGCAGAGGAGAGGCAGAGGAGGGTGACAGCGGGGCAGAGGAGAGGCAGAGGAGGGTGACAGCGGGGCAGAGGAGAGGCAGAGGAGGGTGACAGCGGGGCAGAGGAGAGGCAGAGGAGGGTGACAGCGGGGCAGAGGAGAGGCAGAGGAGGGTGACAGCGGAGCAGAGGAGGGTGACAGAGGGGCAGAGGAGAGGCAGAGGAGGGTGACAGCGGGGCAGAGGAGAGGCAGAGGAGGGTGACAGCGGGGCAGAGGAGAGGCAGAGGAGGGTGACAGCGGGGCAGAGGAGAGGCAGAGGAGGGTAACAGCGGGGCAGAGGAGAGGCAGAGGAGGGTGACAGCGGGGCAGAGGAGAGGCAGAGGAGGGTAACAGCGGGGCAGAGGAGAGGCAGAGGAGGGTGACAGCGGGGCAGAGGAGAGGCAGAGGAGGGTGACAGCGGGGCAGAGGAGAGGCAGAGAAGGGTGACAGCGGGGCAGAGGAGAGGCAGAGGAGGGTGACAGCGGGGCAGAGGAGAGGCAGAGGAGGGTGACAGCGGGGCAGAGGAGAGGCAGAGGAGGGTGACAGCGGGGCAGAGGAGAGGCAGAGGAGGGTGACAGCGGGGCAGAGGAGAGGCAGAGGAGGGTGACAGCGGAGCAGAGGAGGGTGACAGAGGGGCAGAGGAGAGGCAGAGGAGGGTGACAGCGGGGCAGAGGAGAGGCAGAGGAGGGTGACAGCGGGGCAGAGGAGAGGCAGAGGAGGGTGACAGCGGGGCAGAGGAGAGGCAGAGGAGGGTGACAGCGGGGCAGAGGAGAGGCAGAGGAGGGTGACAGCGGGGCAGAGGAGAGGCAGAGGAGGGTGACAGCGGGGCAGAGGATAGGCAGAGGAGGGTGACAGCGGGGCAGAGGAGAGGCAGAGAAGGGTGACAGAGAGCAGAGGAGGGGGGACAGTGTGACAAAGGGCAGAGGGGGTAGTGTGAGAGAGGGCAGTGTGTCTGGATGCAGAGGGCGCAGTGTGTCTGGATGCAGATGGGGCATTTTTGCATACAACTAAATAAGTATTTCTGTCCTGACCTAAATACTTATTAAAAATTTTTGACCCAACTACTTCTAAAACAGGACTGCTCAATAATTATATTGGAGGTGTGCCTTGAAAAAATTTGGAGACTCTAAGGGTGCTGCGAACTGCAAAAGTTTGGGAACCACTGGTGTAAATTATTCTTTTACAAAAAGAGCATGGAGAAATAGTGTAATAAGAGCCGCGCGCATCTTGAGATGTGTCCGCATCCGCATCACCAGCATATTCGTCATGGTTAAGACAAGTCATCGTCATCTGCGAGTATTTTCATCTGCTCTTTAGCAGATGCAAAATATGTGCCTCCTAACAGGTATGCATGCGTGTTTCTGCAGGTCTATATGAGCTGCATTCACTTAAAAATGAATTTACTATACTTGGCCCACATTAGGACTCCGCTTCCCCCCCCCAGCCCGCCTCTTAAATGCCAGAATTGCTCAAGTCTGAATAAGCACATATGTGGGTGCTCGTTTTCTGGGCATGCTAGAGAGATTTCATGCAACATACCCTAAGCAAGTTGACATACATCCCACTCTGCACCAGTATGCCATGATGTACCTGTCAGTTTTCAAACATCGAACCAGTAATATTTTGGTATATGACAGTGGTTTGTATTGCTTTGAAATACAAACCAACTACACATTACTCCTGGTGGCTCTTGTGAAGATATTGTGTTTATCTGGCCTCATTATACTTACTTCATACTGGCTGGCCCCTCAGGGGTGCCTTACTTTGCAGGGGAAGCCTACCCAGTACCTTCTAGTGTTCTTACAGTCATTCAGGGAATGCAGTTGTAAAAGTACAACAATACATTTAATACATTTGTAATAAAAACAATCACTAGAATACTAGATACACACAGTAAATAAATGCCGGGCAGGATTACCACATTATCTGTCCCTTACCCCACTAGCTTAAGGAGCTTCACTCACCTGAATGTCCTGACTTGCTGAGACCTGGCCACTTAGCCTAACAATCTTTTCTCTACCAGTGTGGCAGGAGTCAGGTTCTTGGTCTTCCTGTTAGATCAGGCCAACCAAGTAACAAGACCCACAGAGTTCTACTGAGCGGCAGATGTCCCAGCGGGATGCTCAGTCCAGCAGAAGTCTAGACTTTAATGTAGGAGATTTTCCCAGGATCAAAGCAAAAAAAAACATCCACCCCCTGGCTCTAACTCTATTTTCTATACCCTGAAGTTTTCTCACAATCCAGGGCTGGGTCAGTGGCTGCCTTAGTCAGTGGGATCATCTGAGTGTGGTTGTCTGTTAAATGCTGTTACAGAGCTGTCCCTTCTCATCCCAATACATCCCTTGGTTCCCTGCCAGGCTCATACCAAAGTATCTGATAAATACAACCTGAGACAATGGTGACATGCACAGGTTAATTAAAGAGCAAAACCAAGATGATTAAATGACTCTCCAAGTATTAACCACTTACAAGTTTCCCAGCCAGAACTAGCTTCCAGCTGATCAGGACTTCCTGTAAAGAAAGGAGGGAAGAATGAATGCAGCTACAACCCATTCATCTGTATCCTGGAACTGGGCCGTACCTGATCCTTACCCATAAACCACCTGGCTTCACTTTAAGAAGAATGCATAACAGTATCCCTGCAACATCAACTAAACACATTTTTGCAATGGATAATATAGAATGAAAAAGTCTCCTATATAGGCATGGCTACAATGTCCCCTTATCCCCATGTAATACGACACTACACTTGCACTCTGGTGAGCTGAGGAACACTAACAGGGCTAAATTAAATACATGTTGTTATTCTTCACATTTTGTGAGACATTGGAGACAAGCTGGTTAAGGTGATATCAAACTTGTTTGGTCACAGCTTTGTTACCTCCTAGTCCCTGTCTCTTCCAGGACTCACTCTGATTCCTCCTGCTCACTATTCTAATTGGCAGCTTTGGTCTGTAGCAGGGATGAGCGAAGTTGCAACAGAATTCGGTGAAAATTGAATTTCAAGTGGAACAGATTAGGTGGGATGTTCAAGTAACATATCTTAAAGTTCTGCTTTTGATTTGCCAATCATTTTATATTTGTAAGTTGCATAGTCCTCAAATGTATAGTCTACTAATAGAGTTGGGATGACAGTGTCAGTTAATTCTGCTTTGTGGTATAATTGAGGGGGGACAATATGCAGAACACTTACAGCCAAATTGTACCGGAGGCTCGTCAAAAATTCTGCCCTTGGAATGAGGCTAGTGTTCCTTGGAATAGTTTGCAGGTAAGACTACACATGCGTTGGAGAGGGGTAGAGCGTTTGGCTTAGGTTGTGCTTAGGCTGCAGATGAGGAAAGGAATGCTTGAAAGTTTAGGGTTAAGCTGAAGTAGGGAAGGTTAGTATTAGGGATGAGTAATATATTGGCACTATCAATGCTGGTCTGGGGGATGAAGGGCCCACAAGGGGAATACAATGGTAGAGGCCCACCAGAGGGGGTGTTGCCAGCCACTAGAGTGGCGTGACCAAGCTACTAGAGGGGGTGTGGCAAGCCCACAAAGGACAGCTAGCACCATAGTGTAGTATATAAAGAATGCAATGTGTATATAAAGAGTACACAGTCTTGGCCTGCCACTTAGATTGGGAAGGACAGTCACCAAAAATTGGAATTGCCCCACTAGAATCAGAACAGTTGGCAGACTGTCCTGCTCTCTCCTACCTGTTCTTTTCACTTTCACCCACTGTGGCTGCTTGCTTCTTTAGTTGTGGCTTGTCTGGATCCTGGAATGTTGGGGACCCTATTTGGAAAATAAAATGGGTCCATTTAGAAAATTCCATCCAACGTTAGCATTAAATCAAACATTACCACAAGCTCACTGTTCCATCACACACACACACACTACATTGCCACAAGCCCACTGTGCCATCACACACACACACACACACACACTACATTGCACAAGCCCACTGTCCAATCCCACACACACTACATTGCCACAAGCCCGCTGTGCCATCACACACACAGACTACATTGCTGCAAGCCCACTGTGCCATCACACATACACACTACATTGCTACAAGCCTCCTGTGCCATCACACACACATTACTGTGCCCCTTCATCATCACCACGCTGTGTCTCCTTATGATCATACTGTGCCCCCTTATGATCACCACGCTGTGCCCCTTTATGATCACACTGAGCCCTCCATGCTGCTGCCCCCCTTCATCACTCTGTGCCATGCTGCTTCCCCCGCTTCATCACTCTGTGCCATGCTGCTCCCCCCATTCCTCACTTTGTGCCATACTGCTTCCCCCTTTCATCACCCTGTGCAATGCTGCTCCCCCCTCCATCATTCTGTGTCATACTGCTCCCCCTTCATCACGCTGTGCTTTTCTGCCCCCCTTGTTCATTAGTCTGTGCCTTTCACCCTCCCCCTTCTTCATCACTCTGTGGCTTTCTGCTCCCCCTCCCCTCTTCATCACTCTGTGCCATTCTGCTTCCACCCCTTTTTCATCACTCTGTGCCTTTCTGCCCCCCTTATTCGTCACTCTGTGCCTTTCTGCCCCCCTTCTTCAACACTCTGTGTTTTTCTGCCCCTCTTCTTCATCACTCTGTGCCCTTCTGTCCCCCTTCTTTACCACTCTTTGCCATTCTGCTCCCCCTCTTCAACACGCTGTGTCTTTTTGCCCCCCCTTTCTTTATCACTCTATGTGCCGTACTGCTTTCCTCCCCCTGCCTCCCTTCCTTTACTTACTTTCCTATTGGCTTCTTTAATCTATTTTCTTGTGTGGGGTTGATTCTCAGCCAAGTAAGTGGGCTCACAATTTTGCCTAAGAACAGAGCCATTAATAAAGAATGGTACCAAAACAAGAGCAGCTTCTCCAAACCATCCAAGAAGAGTTTGGTGACAGACAATGCATATTCCAGCATTTTGGAGCACCTTGCTGTAAGGGAAAAGTGATAACAGTGGCTTGAGGATCAAAGCATCGAAATTTCGGGTCCATGGCCAGGAAACTCCCCAGACCTGAAGCCCATTGAACTTGTGGTCAATCCTCAAGAGGTGGGTGGACAAACAAAACCCCACAAATTCTGACAAACTCCAAGCATTGATTAGACAAGAATGGGCGACCATCAGTCAGTATGTGGATCAGAAGTTGATTGACAGCATGTCAGGGCGAATTGCAGAGGTCTTCAAAAAAGTAGGGTCAACACTTCAAATATTGACTTTTTGCATAAACTTATTGTAATTGTCAATAAAAGTCTTTCACAAATATGAAATGCTTGTAATTTTACTTCAGTATACCATAGCAACATCTGACAAAAAGGTCTAAAAACACTGAAGCAGCAAAGCTTGTGAAAAACAATACTTGATTCATTCTCAAAATGTTTCGCCATGACTGCACAGCATTTGTGTTATAATAAAGTTTATTAACATAGGCATTTCTTTTTTCAGTAGCACCAGACAGTTAAAGGTATAAATCAAACAAAATAAAATCGCACATAAAAATAGCCAATAATAAAAAGAACCAATGTGGTTAATGAGGGAGGTGCAGACATGAGACAAAGGATAGAAAAGGCTGTGCTAATGAGATATTACAGTATAGGGCAATGATGAAACAATTGGAGATGATGGGACTCATAGGCGTCATGGGACTGGTAGAACATGCAGAGGGAGTAGTTGGGGGTATGATAGGCTACAGTGATAAGTTGGGTGTTGAGAGAGCACTTGAAAGAGTGAAGTTTGGGGAGATTCTGGTCAGGCAGGGTAAGGAATTCCATAAATGGGGGGCAGCACAGGAGGAGTCTTGAAGGTTGGCGTTATAGGTGGTTACCAGAGAGGAGGAGAAGTGTAGGTCAGAGGCAGACCGAAGAGAGCAAGAGGGATTGTATCACCTGATGAAATCAGAGATGGTTGCAGATGAGGGTGAATTGAATTCTGATGGAAATGGGGAACTAATGGAAGAATTTGCATAATGGTGCAGCAGATATAGAGGGGTGGGACAGGAAAAATCATCAGTGACTGTGTTGCATTTAGGATGGATTGCAGAGGGAAAAGACAGGTAAGGGGGTGGCCATATAATAAAAGGTGGATAAGGGTTTTGATAATGTCCACAAAATATTGGGACAACTATGAGCACTTGTGTTGGCTCTAGATAAGCCAATGTGTTCATGGTCATTAAAAGGTCTAACATGTCTGGAGTGGCCATGAACATGTAGATTATCTTAGTGTCCTGGGTTAGATATATTGATGATATATATTTCATATTGAAGGGGGCAAGGAGCTTAGATTATTTTGTCTGCATCTGAATGACAATCAATTAAACATTCATCTAACTTTCAATGTTAGCAGTTAAGAGGCCAATTATCTAGACCTAGCTATTTATATAGAGCAGAAAAAAATGTCTACCAAAAACTATATTAAGCCACCTCACTGCAATTCATACATCCAAGCAACAAGAAGCTACCACATTAATTGGTTGAATAATATTGTTGGGAACATTTGAAGAGTCTAAGAAAAAACTGTGCAGATGTGAAGATTTTTAATTACAGGCAAGACTAAAGACTAATAATTCCATTCTATTAAATATCATTCCACACAAGCCAAAATTTCTATACAGAGAAGCAGCCAATTTGAGAAACTAATTAGTGAAAAGCGCCCTACCGAATTATTAAGACTGAAGACCTCTATAGATGCGGATTCTGCCCAGTCTGCAGCTCCTGCAGTAGAATAAAGAATAAAGTTTCTGAATTCCCATCTACAATAAATGGAATCATGTATGCCATTGAGGAATTCATCACAAGCAGGGCTGGATTAAGCGAAGGGAGGCCCCAGGGCTAAGGGCACTGTGAGGGCCCCCCCCGCAATGACCCCCCCCCTTCCCCCGTGAGCTTACCTCCTTCCTTTGTTCCATTCCCTGTAGTGCTTAATTACTACAGTGACAGCAGGCAGCTAACAGCATAACATTTGCTGTTAGCTGCCTGTCATTCTCCTTGAAAAGGTGACAGTCGGAGCCGGGGGCGGGGAACCCGATCCGATGAATGCTGGTGGGTCCCCTATCTGCCTGAGGCCCCTGGGCTGTAGCCCCTTTAGCCCTATTGTTAATCCTGCTCTGATCACAAGGAATAGGAGAAATAATTGGGAAAGGATGATGTTGATACTGTATAGGCAAAAACATAACGGAGGTGGATGTACACGTTAAAACTGTCCATCCAAGCAGACTGAATGCAGATTTTGAACTCAAATGTTTCTTGGGAAAATATTTTATTTTGGGTGACTTTTGGGTGAATTAAAGTATACAATTATGTATTTATACTTATACATCAAATATAAAAGAAGGGTTAAGCGATATTGCTTTCAAATATTTATTTCTTTTAAGGAGTTACATGGGTTTAAAGCATTTGAAAACACAATTTATTCACTATCCAAAAAGTGAACGAACAGCACATTCTAGGCACTAAGCATCATGTTTCAGTAACAACATGACATCACATTTAAGGTGGATATTTTTAATTGGCTAATAGATAAGAGCAGCCCACACCATCAGTTCAAGTTGATGATGATGACTGACATATTTAGTATGCTACATCCAGATAAGCTTAAAGATACATGTGATGTGGATAGGTACCCGGGCGTAAATGGTGCTTTAGTGTGCTCAAGTAGATTATCATCATCATCATCATCAGCATTTATTTATATAGCGCCAGCAGATTCTGTAGCGCTTTACAATTGGCAACAAACAGTAATAAAACAATACTGGGTATTACATACAGACAGAGAGGTAAGAGGGCCCTGCTTGTAAGCTTACAATCTATGGGACAATGGGAGTTTGATACACAAGGGTAAGTACTACATCATATTGCATAATGATCTAGCTAGAATGCAATGGTTAAAAAGTATTAGTGGAATGTATGTTCAGTCACATAACTATGTCAGAGGATTGTTGTCTTGTGTTAGGTGTGTAGAGGGTGGTTATAGGGTAGATTTAGAAGGTGGTTGAGGAATATTATAAGATTGCCTGAAGAGGTGGGTTTTCAGAGAACGCTTAAAGGTCTGTAGACCAGAGGAAAGTCTTATTGTTCGAGGGAGGGAATTCCATAAAGTGGATGCAGCCTGGAAAAAGTCATCTAACCGAAAATGGGAGGATGTGATAAGAGTGGAAGAGAGACACAGATCTTGTGCAGAACGGAGGTGTCGAATTGGGAGATATTTTGAGACAAGTGAGGAGATATATGTTTGTGCAAATTTGTTGATTGCCTTGTATGTTAGTAGAATTATATATTGGATTCACATGAATTAAAGTTTTTGCAGTGTCTTGTGTGAGATATGTACGTATTTTGGAAATGTTTTTTAGAAGTATGCAGCATGATGTAAATATAGACTTGATGTAAGGAACAAAGGATATTTGTGAGTCAAGGATTACACCTAGGCAGCAAATATACACTTTTCGTTTAATGAGTATATTTATAAAAATCAATAACATTGAAGCATGAATAATAAAACAATTCGCCTGATCATCTAAATGACAAAGGGTAAAAGAAATAATTTAGACACATATAATTCACTTTAATCAAGTTTAATATACAAATTAAAACACATAGGTATATAAAGCTCAGAGACAAAGGTACCAATATCACTCCTTATAGTAAACAAATGAATATAAAGGATTGTTCGTGGTATACACAAGCAACTTATTTTGTCTTTGAGTCTCTAATAAACATTTTCATAAATATAGCTGACTAGTCGGAGTGTTATCTACTGATTCAATCCGGTAATTGACAATTGGCATTTACTCACCAGTGCCTCTTGTGGTCTTCACTTAGTTGTCTGTCTTTAGGGTTGGTGTCTCTCCCCCAATTATGGGGTATTCGGTGTCTGGATTTGAATTCCTAATTTTATCAGTGGGGAATTTTTAATTATCCTGGTGACATTCAGCGTTCCATTGGATACGCATTCCATTTTAATGCTCCGTGGGTAGAGTCTATATGGGTTCTCTCCTTCATAATGTGAATAAATGGTTTTGAGAGGAAAAAAACAACAAATGGCTTCCAGTTTACTTTCTATAGTGTATCTGCACGTTTCCTGGAGCAATTCATGAAATCTGACGGATGTCTCTTACATTGCCTGTCGAGGAAGTATACAAAGAACCTCAGGCAGACACACTCCGCTGACGGAGCGGAGACACAGACTCTCCCAACACATCTAAGGGAAGTCCATTGGATTTCACTGTGGTGTCCGGCTGTGCAATTACTGGGGTTTGAGGAAAAATGAGTGGTGGTATATAGCCATGGAGCGTCTTCACGGACCGTTCCAGAGGCACTGCGATGTACAACGCACAGAATTTAATTAACCCCAATAAAAGTATACAGAGCAAAAAATATACTGTCCATTAACCTCAGTATGAGAAATAAAAGTGGATGTGCACCGTGGTCAATAAAGAAAAAACAAAACTCTGTTGGTTATCATTCAAAGTATAGCCCATACTGATGACTGTATACAAAGCCTCATTTTGGTGAAAAAGTATAAAATGTAGACCTTATTTGCGGTGGTAATAGAGTGATCGGTGCTGTAAACACCGACACTCTTTAATCCTACAGAATTATTCCTATAATGAACAGAGCGATGAAGAAAAAATAACTACTTACTAGTAAAAAGACAGAGAGTAAATCCGAAGACAGGAGATTGCGACTGTTGTAAATGACGTCACTTACAGCTGCGACTAGCAAAGTTCCGAATTTAAAGCGGTAATGCATGGAACCAGGTAAGTATTAGCTTTACATTACCAGTTAGGGGTAGGGTTAGGGGTAGGGGTCTTAACTCTAAGTCCTAACCCCTAGCCCTACCCCTAACCCTACTCCTAACTGGTAATGTCAACCTAATACTTACCTGGTTCCGTGCGTTGCCGCTTTAAATTTTTTCTTCGTCGCTCTGTTCAGCATAAGAATAATTGTGGAGGATTAAAGAGTGTCGGTGTTTACAGCACTGATCACTCATACTACACCCCTTATTTGTGGTGTCTGGTATACAAAACACATCTCCTATTCTAGTACTTTGTATATAATATTGAACAATTTCTGATGACTGCTATATAACAGACTTCCACCAGGTTTTGGTAGACTGGACTGTCACTGAGGATAATAAACATATAATACATGAATTAGCCGCTTTGTACTAAGATTTGACTTTCTTTCAGATTATCCTGCTGGGCCTGACCTTTGTTCATTTTACAATGGACAATAGCATTATATGACATGCATAAGAAATGTGAATAAATCAGACTAATGCTTTGATTGTATTGATTGACAACATTGAAAAAAAAAATCATGGAAGGAAAAAATACAGTAAGTGATCTATCACTATAATGCTCCTATTACACACAGCAAAGCTTTTACTGCAGGGAACAAGCAATCTCAGAGCAGTTTTCAGGACTCTACAATCCACCATCTACTACATCTAAGTGAAATTTGTTCCATTTTTACAATTATAAATAAATATGATTGCTGTGCATGATGAAACTCTCAAACTGGCTTTTTTTTTGTAAGCTATCCCATGTCCAAGCATAGGGTACTAACTGTAAATATTGTCCTCTAATGAATTTAGATACCTATACATTATTGTTATTTAAATCACCCAGACTATGAATTATTATGTTGCACTATCTGTACTTTATATATGTGTCCATTCAAAAAAAATATAAAGCAATAAAGGGTCTATTTATGAAGCCCTAACCCATGTGAAAACTGCTTTTCCTGCATGGTCTAGGCATTTTTAAGTAAAATTGTTATTTAAGTAAAGCCTAACACAAGAGATATCTCATGCATTAGGCAAAATGCCACATTAAACCGCAGTCCCCATAATAGTCAATAGGGACTGCGGTCTCAGAAATTCTATCAAGTTCCGAAAAGATTAGCTTTTAGGAACTTGATTGCAATGGCTAACGCCATCTGAAGATGGCGTTTTCCATTGAATCTTACGGGGAGAGTATTGCGGTAGAACGATCTTCGGATCCCTCGCCGCAGCATCTCTGCTCTCCCCTCCGGTCACTATAGCAAAGTCACTTTGCGCATGCGTGTTCTTCAGTCATGAATGCGCAAAGCCAATTTGCTATAGTGACCAGAGTTCTATGGTAAGTAAGATCATCACTGGGACAGCCTCCTATCGGATGTGTTGACCCGGGATGAATTTGTAATAAATGATTACAAAAAATCATTTGTTATCATTGCGATGTCAGATGATAATTAGCGAAGCAAAGCCCCGTGAATTAAAAAATGGTCCCCTAAAAGAGGTCCATGCTGTGCTAAATAACAATATAAAATACCTGCCACTTTGTTATTATCAGTAGTAGGACCATGTGTGCTATAAAAACAGAAAACATACATAAAATAAAACAATGCATTCAGCTCCATCAAAAGTGACTGTAACGCAGAGCTGCCTGTAGCAAGCTATGACAGTAAACAAATATTTTATATTGTAATATTGGTGACAATTACATTTGAGGATAAATAAACTACAAAAATATTGTCTGTGGTACACTCATAGTCTCCTAATTGCTGCAGTGTAGAAAACAGGCATCCGTTCAAATAGTTGTAACTGTTGTAGGTGATGCATCAAAATCCAGCAATGATCATGATGTACAATTGGCAGCCGTGCTATTGACACAATGCAGCACTGACCCTTCAGGCAACAAACGAGTTAATCAGACAATACAGACGAATTAATCAGGTCACACAGCGGGGAAACTCTGAGAAGCAGACAGGTTACTGTGTCTTTAAGCCCCAGCTGTTCCTTTTGCAGGTGCTATTTTTAGATGCATTCTATGGTAGAATCCAGATTACCCCTGCTTGCTGCATTGGTCTTGGTAGTTCCCAGACTGAGAAGGTCAGAAAACTGAGCATGTCTAGATGTGCTCTGTAGAGCCAGGATGCACTTGCTGATACAATACCTCCAATGCAAAAGTGCTCGAGCCAGCAGCCAATGTACATTGCTGAACTGAACAGGCTGGGACACTTTGTAACATACCTTCTGCTTACCAGTAAGTTTCTACACCTCTTGTCTCTGTGCATTCAGTGTGATGATGCAGATGGACAGCATTCTACATGCATGGGACAAAGCTAAAGAAATGTATAGCAACTGCAATGTTACAGTACTGTATCTGTGAGGGAGCTGTTTAGTTGTCGGGTGCTAGTATATGACAGTGCAAGGGGGAGGTTCTGTGCACAATACATCATCTTAAAACGTCTATATACACCAAACAGGGTTTTATGGCTAGTTGAACCTAATGTACCACAGTGATATTACATGACCACATTTGCTGCATGAATTCAGTTCTTCTTTGTGTTTTTTTTTGTTTTTTTTGTAAATACTTAGTTTATAAAGCTATGTTGATATTTCATGGAGATGCATTGAGCTTGAAGTGAATTTGCAGAGTGCAGAAAACACTCTGTCAGCTGAAAAATATAAACACAGCCCAGAGGAGTGGTGGTGTTTTACCAGGATAATACTAAGTGATGATGTGGAAATATATTGTACAGTTCTACGAGAAGGGATCAATTGCCCTATTTGATATTCCAGGGTATGACTGGCTTTTTAAACTCTGCTGGCTTTTCTTATTCAGATCAGGCTACTGAAATATGCATATCTGTTGAGATAACTACAGTGATGTTATTGTTTCGTGCCCATTATGTGACAGGGCTTTGGCTAAATTATAGTAGATGCTGCTACAGAATGGAGCTGGCAGGAAAATGCACAGTGTATTTGTATGGAGGTTTGTAAACACAGAATGTTCTCCCCCTTGGCGGGAAAAGACCAACAAAATCTACAGTGGGTTTTTTTTTCTGTTTTTCTTAAAAAAAACAGAACACCCACAAATGTTCTGAATTGGGCTACAGTTTGCAAATTGCTAAAAGCTTCATGATGGTTAGTGTTTTAATTACTCATCTTCCCATAGTAAAAGCCACCTAGGCTTATTAAGTGATATAGCTGCAATTAAAATGTACTTATTTCATACAGTTATCATAGAGTCAATAATATGTTGAACTTGTTCTTTTATAACTTAATATTGCACAGTTATCCATGAAGCATTGTTTTAGCCAATGCAATATTCTGCACATATACTAGGATTATATGAACAGAACAAAATGATGGAGGACCCCTATGTGTACGGGGTTGCAAAAAATGTTGGCACATTAAAAAGAGTAATAATAATAATATCACTTAATATAAAATGTTGTGCTAAACTTTTTTTTCATTTACAATTGTATCCAGTCCAATATATATTCACATCTGTAGAAATGACACACACATAAGAGTACTTTATTGCACTGCAATTAAGGACTCTCCTATTCAATATATTTAGGTCTTTGTAGCCACTTTTTGGAGTCTTGTAAGTACTTCCCTTGGTACATTTCAGCTCAGAAATCAATATTTATGAGTTTAATTATCTTTCCATCTTCTTCTTAACCAAGCCTTATCTGAAATCCTATTTATCATGCATTTAACATATTAAATTGCACGTTTGTACACATTGTCTAGGAAATTATTTTTATTTGTTATTTTCTGGTTAGATTAGAACAGAAATCAGTTAGGTCATAGGATTTTCAATTTTCTTAATAAGGAGAAAGTAATTGCTTTTTTCAGTTTATAACATCACTTTTCAAATATCATTTTGTGAGCTTATTAACTAAAGTTTTGAAAAACACTGAAAAGTTAATAAGAAATGCCAGACCTCTCTCAGCCACATGCCAGGAGATATTATTTCCTTTAGAATTTGATAAACAGTTTGAAGTTTGTTATTGTTGCAGTATGAACATAAATAGTTTACTGGCAGTTTGTCGAATGATATTTGTCCCCTTTGTAAGAAAATGAAACACAGAGAATATATTTCTGAGCACAAAGGCATCTCTACATTTTTCTGAATGAGGGTAAACATGTTTTCAATAATATGTTTCTAATTCATTGTGTATTTAACCTGACGTGATGTTTTTCCATACGTAGATTTTTTTGCTATTATGTTTTCATCACTCTAGTTGATACATTCATTTCATAATAATACATTTGTAGCATAATAGACATTTAATGCAGTCCATTAGAAACATCCATATTCATACTATAAAATCAAAGCCAGAAGTAAATAATAGTATTTGCTTTGTGTATTGAGATCGGTTGACACAACATGTACTAATCATTGTAATAATAACATGTTTATTAAACCTATTGTATTCTTATTATTACATATTGATATCATTTTTATGATATTATAATTGGATCCCCTCTTCTGAACAGAGGGAATTTCAGTTTCATTCTTTATTGTCCTTTTTATTATTTAAGAATATTAATTATGGAAGGAAATCATTTTGTGTAGACAGGATGTTACCCTGAGCTCATGAGAGCATATATAATAAGTATTGATGTTATATTATATTATAATATATTAGAGAATAATATTCCCATACATTTCTGTGCAAAACAACTTAATAATCAAGTTAGCTGTTACTTTAGAGATCTGCAATTGTAATGGTGTAACCCTTTCACTACCCAGCTGAAGATATGATTATGTCGTTCTGTGATTAGACTCCACTGGCCTTTACGCATTCTCTGCAATTTATTTCCATTCAGAAGCAGGAAATCAGTAGAACTCATTAAGGAGATTTTGCAAAACAAAAACAGCTTCTATTATCAGCAGCCACCTCATATATCACTATTTGTTTTTATGAATTATTACTATATTTTAAGTGTCATTCCTCCATCCCATAGTGAATTCCGTTCTTAAAGAGTAACATTGCAAACAACATTATCAATTAGGGCACTTACTCACCGGCATTTACAGGACGTGCGTTGTCACAAGCAATGACACTGTGTGTCAGACGCCAGCGTAGCTAGTAGTTAATGAGCACTTGAGGTCAGGAGGTCAAAGGGAGGAGACGTCATGGACTTCAATGGGTGAATGCTAATAAGCGGAGCAGGTAGCATTGGAAAATCCAAGCTGCAAATTCTAGTGGGTATGTGGTCATTGGAAGCAACTGGGTCCATGCTCTTATCAATTTAAATGTTTTTACTAGAGTATTGTATTGAGTATTGGGGTCTTTGTCCATGGACAATACAGTCTTAAAATGGTCATGGACCATTATTCTTCAGCTGAAACCTTAAATAAGGTATCATGTTAATTACTACCTAATGCGTTATCTTGAAAAATAGCATATTCTTTATTCACAAAGAGTTATTTGACAGAGAAACTGTAACTTGCTTGTATGATACTTTATTGTTAATTAGCTACTGTGGTTGATGGCTTAAGCAAAATGTATATTCTTTCCAGCTTCAATGTAGCTATTCCAGCAGCTTTATATACTGGGGCAGGGTTTCCCAAACCCAGTCCTTAGGGCTCCCCAACAGTGCAGGTTTTCCATATCTCCTTGCTGGAGCAAAGGTGTATTCATTACTGACTGATACAATGTAACAGATCCACAGGTGGTCCTAATTATGTCACATGTGATACGGAAACCCTGCACTGTTAGGGAGCCCTGAGGACTGGGTTTGGGAAACCCTGTACTGGGGCATTGCTCCAATAACATATTTAACCACTTTTCTGTGTGGAATGACTGGAAAACTTTCAAAATGCGCCAGGAAATGTTTAATCTGTGAAATAAATTAAACAATGTTCACTGTGTACATCCCCAGGTTTACATAAGCAGTGATCATGTAAATACAGGCGGTCCTGCGTTTGGAAAGTGAAACTTGGTTAGTACTGAGGTGGTAACTTTTTCACCTATAAGGATACATTACTGAAGCTCTGTGAGTAGGTACATGTAAGTTTCGTGTCTTGTGATGATTTCCGGATCAGATTGTACAAGTTTTGGTTACTGTACAATCCCATACAGAACCCAACAATTCAGGAAAAGTCCAGCACAACGTTCTACCTCTGTGTCTTATTTGATTAATCTTGATAATTTATATACAGTAGTTGATTTAAACTATGTGCATATATAAGATAATGCCTAGTTAAAGGCTAGTCTTTGTTAATGTAAATCAAGCTGTTTTACTATTTCTACTTATTCTAGTTATCATTTATTTAGTACATTCTACAAAATGACAGCTAGAATCTGATTGGTTGCTATAGGCAACATCTCCACTTTTTCAAACCCGCAGTTTAGCAAATATACCCCCAAGTCTGGGCTGGTTTTTTTTAGTTATATTTGCAGTTTGCTTCTTTGTAAAAAACGTTCCTTTTTAAGAAGTTTTTTATTTCCATTTTTTGTCTTTTTAAAAGTAATTTTAATTTAACCTCATTCATAGAATAGTTACATTAGCTTATGAAATGCAGTCATGCAAAACAAAGTTGAGTACTGTAGTATTTTGCGATACTTTTTTATATTTTGAAGTGCTACACTTTTCAAGTCAACTTTTGAGAGATGTTCTCTCTATCTTAGGCAGCAGTACTAGCTACAAATCCTTCAAACATGCCAAACTTGTCAATACTTTGCTTTGAACATGGATGCGCATCTTGAGTGACAGAGTTTGGCATATTTAAAGAGTTTGTATTCAGTATCGATGACCTGAAGAAAGTAGAACACCTCTAAAAAGTTTTTTTTTTTTTAGCTCAAATAAAACGAGTAGCAACGCATATAGCACTCAGTATTTTTTTTTTTTAACTAATCAGTTTTATTGTCTTATCTCATTGATTCAAAATAGATGTATTTGGGAAGTCTTACCACCACATCCGCACAAAATGCTATGTCAAAATAACAAAAACAACAGTAAAGCATTTTCTGAACTATTTACAAATAAAAAATGGAAAATATTTTATTATATAAGTAGAAAACTACACAGAAATCTTGGTGCAATCACTTGTCTTCAGAAGTTTCAGGATTAATTGATTGAGTCCACCTCTGTACAATTGAATATTTCAATTGATTTCAGAATGAATACATCTGTCTGACAGTTTGTCATGGAATTTCCAAACGTCTCCATTTATGAGAAGTAAATTTAGGATTTCCTCCTTGCTGTATCTTAACTGATTGCTGGTTTCTAAATAGGGTAATCCCAGGAACTACATCCCAGTCATGGGTATCTTTGTAACCAGCAATAGCTACTAGAACTAAACTATCGCTTGACGTCAGTTGAGGGAGATTATTATTATCTTTAATTAAATAGCACTAAATAGCAGTCTATATTACCTACTGCACAAACACACTGTGGTGAATTTAGTTAGAAGCCAATTAACCTAGCAATATGGTTTTATACTATGAGAGGAAACCAGATGAAACACATGCGGACATGGATGATATCACGTCCATGTCCCCAGTACTGCAAGGCAGCAAAGCTTATTAATGAAACTGTAAACATTGCTCAATACATTTAAGTTCGTCCCACTTTTCCTGAAGCTGCCATTATCAACTATACACTGCATTTAATCATCTTTAGGCGTTAAGAGGGATCTACAACATTTTCAGCAACCCCTCTTAAGTCAAAACTTCTGTTTCCAAACTACTGAGATTTTGTTCGCATTTCATTTGCCTATCATCCCAATAACGCTGCTGTCCAATAGATTGTAATCTTGCGAGCAGGGCCTGCACCCACTCTATGGAATTCTCTCCCTCGCACAATAAGACTCTCCTCTGGTCTACAAGCT
Organism: Mixophyes fleayi; assembly: GCF_038048845.1. Lineage (NCBI taxonomy): Eukaryota > Metazoa > Chordata > Amphibia > Anura > Limnodynastidae > Mixophyes > Mixophyes fleayi. The sequence continues at coordinate 254,337,723 of NC_134406.1, forward strand.
TTCAAGCGTTCTCTGAAAACCCACCTCTCCAGACAAGATTATAATATTCCTCAACCACCCTCTTAACCTCACTACATTACCCTATTACCATCCGTTACACAATTTCACTCAAGACAACTATCCCCTGACCAACATTGTTGTGTGACAGGATCATTTAGCTTATGAGTCACTTTTACCTTTGCAGCCTGGCTGGGCCGAAATGCAAAATGTAGACTTAACCTCATGTATCAAACACCCATTGTCCCATAGGTTGTACGTTTGCGAGCAGGGCCTTCTCACCTCTTTGTCTGTGTTACCCAGTTTGTTTATTAGTTGATAATGATGCTTGCCTCTCTGTCTGTATTACTTGCCAACTTTGCCGGATATGGGGCGTGGTGGGAGGGCAGGGCTGCGGCCAATCTCGTTATTTTGGCCCCTGTGACAAAATTGTCCCTGTGACAAAATCATCATTTTGTCACGGGCGGGGGAAAAACGGCGCAATTTAGCTCAAATCTCACCATTGAGGCTCCCATCCCGCCCACTTCACTAGGAAGTGGGCAGGAAGCGGGAGGACTGCCTGCACTCCTGGGAGACCTGCCCGGATTTCAGGAGTCTCCCGGACATTTTGAAGAGTTGGCAAGTGTGCTTTATTGCCCAGTATTGTTTTATTATTGTGTTTATTCATATATTGTAAAGTGCTACAGAATAACCTGGTGATAAATAAATAATGATGATGATGATAACGATAATCAGGTGCTTCTTGTAGTCACTAAAACAAGACAGGGGAATATTTATATAACCTATTATTGTCTGTTTCATTATTAGTAATTAAGTTAAATATTAATCTTTAGAGTTCTTTTTTGACATGACAGAGTATGTTTTGTTCTTCAGTGGGAAGAACTCCACAGTAAAATAATGATATAAGAAAATAAAAGCCGTACAATGCCAAAGAAATATTTTTAATAGCCGCTCTATATGTTTTCTCATAATGCCTACAGTGCCCAGGCAGTGTTCTTCTGTAGCATGAGGGAAATGTAATCCAGACAATAGTGATTGACATATTTGGCGTTCGCTAATGACTATTGTATTACTCCTAATTTATATATATTGTTTTTTATTGACAAAAAACAGAGATTGTTGGATACATATTGATTAGTACTTGTTATTTTACAGATGAAAGTCAAAGCACTTTTTCTTCAGCTATATGTGCTTAAAGACTGATATAGCAAAGTTATTTTTAGCTATTTTCAGCTGTGCATCATGCTGTTTTTTTCAGCACAAACATGTGAAGGTGCAAGGTCAATAAAGCACATTTTTTTCTGCAATACAAAACACCTCCAGTTCTCATAGAAACAATCCAAAGAAAAGTTGACTTCTAAATGGCCACGCTTAACTAAAAATAAACATATCATTAATATTTTCTTTTTACTTGACTACTAGTTTTTCCGTTTGTATGGAAAATTGATTCAGAAATATAAAATGATATCGTCTACAGTATATAGGTATACCGGACAACATTTGGATTTTTTTGTTTAATTGACATACCTGGAACACCTTCAAAAATGATTTATGGCTTTGGAAGCTCGAGGCTTCCCCCATCCTCCCTCTGCCCCACCCTAAAAGCACCCCTGCATTGCCAATGCAACCGTTCTCTGCACCTGATTGGGAAACACTTCCTAAATCCCATAACACACACACTCACAGACTAGGATCACTTTGATAGCAGCCAATTAACCTACTAGTATGTTTTTGGAGTGTGGGAGGAAACCGGAGCACCCGGAGGAAACCCACGCAAACACGGGGAGAACATGCAAACCCCACACAGATAAGGCCATGGTTGGAAATTGAACTTATGACCCCAGTACTTTGAGGCAGAAGTGCTAACCACTGAGCCACCATGCTGCCCCTAACAGACCCTTAATATTGGGACTGTCCCGAATAACACAAAAGAGTTGGAATGTATCTGTGTAAGCAAAATTAAGTCAGCTATTCCAACTTATATCAGGACAATATTGATATATTAGGGTAAGCTCAGCTGCTTTCATCAAGGTATCTGTTCTAGGTGGGTCCCTGGCCTGTGCAACAAGTGTACTCAAATGTCCCAGTTAAAAGCTTCCTGAGTCTCCATTTCCAAAGCATGCAGCGCCTGTGAGGGAAGGACTCCCAAAACAAATTAGAAATCGGTGAAACCAAAGTCAGCTCCTCTAAATGAATGAAATGTGTACAAGTCAATACAATCATTTGAGAAAGTGCTGCCAGGACCACTGTGTATGTGAAAACAAAAGATCGCCCGGTGCTCTCACTAAAGCACAATGGCAGTTTGGAATATCTTCCAGCAGTGATACATTTTAAATCGGGTCCAATCAAGCCCCGCTCAGATCCTCCCCAAGAGTCCCACTTTGGGGTGAAAACCATTTGTTTATAACATTGTTAAAGCCTATTCAATTTACAATTTAATTCATTAATAATACACTTAAGTTTAGATACCTGCTAAGAAGAATATTTGTATACCTAACATATTAAACAAATAGTCAGGGAAACTAAAATAATATAGGGTTACAGTCCCTTTAAGTCCCAGCAGGCCTAGCTAGCCTCTGGCTTTGCATATAATACTATTAACAGGTTGGCTTTATGAACTTTTTTCAGACAGATTCATGATTCACACATTTAGGGTCTGATTCATTAAGGATCTTAACTTAAGAAACTTCTTATTTCAGTCTCCTGGACAAAACCATGTTACAATGCAAGGGGTTCAAATTAATTTTCTGTTTTGCACATAAGTTAAATACTGACTGTTTTTTCATGTAGCACACAAATGTCAACTTTAAATTTCAGTGTACAAATAAGCTATCAAGTATTTGTGTGCTACATGAAAAAACAGTCAGTATTTAACTTATGTGCAAAACAGAATACTAATTTGCACCCCTTGCATTGTACCATGGTTTTGTCCAGGAGACTGAAAGAAGAAGTTTCTTAAATTAAGATCCTTAATGAATCAGGCCCTTAGTTTCTTTATGATATAAAATATTATAGTGATCTGTTCAGTGAATGGAGATATAAGTTGTGAGAACACAGAGTTTGCATAATATAGGGCGATGGATCAGGACAGTAAAGAGTAGGAAGAGCTTGAGGAAGAAATGGAAGAGGGATTCTCTCTGGGCTTCCTAGCTCACCAGCTAGTGACACAAACAGGTTAGCCAGAAATCTGACACTTCCTACTGATCAACTAAGATTGCACATCCAGACTAGATAGTTTGTCAGCTGTAACACAAGACAGAATGCAGATCACGTGAATGGACATAGATAGGGTTCGTGTTGGTGTGGAGTTAATTAAGAAGGTATCAGAGTGAAGGAAAAGCTGACAGTCTACAAACCCATGTAGAGCACTAGTAAGCATTAAAGGAGTATTAGAACTGATGGGAGAAATATATACTGGTCAAATACTTTTATGTTTCTTAAATAACCTGGTGCAATGGACAGAACTATGCTGTTACCCATATAGACCATACTTGCCAACTCTCCCGGAATGTCCGGGAGACTCCCGCATTTTGCGAGAGTCTCCCGGGCGAGTGTGGCAATCTCCCGAATTCTGCCCACTTCACTAGGAAGTGCCCCACTTCCTAGTGAAGTGGGCAGAATTAGATCCCAAACGTCCCGATTCCCGGTGAATCGCGGCATTTAGCCCCGCCCCCGCTGTCAAATGACGCGATTTGCATCAATACGTCGCCAAAATGACTCGCTTTCGGCGCCCCGCCCTCCGCACGCCCACCTGCTACAGAGAGTCTCCCGGACACCAATTTAAAAAAGTTGGTAAGTATGATATAGACTCGTAAGATGTTTGCTGGCATTTCTTAAACTACTAGAGAAATGACAGAACTTGATTACTATGGCTTGCGATCGTATTGTGCATATTGCACCATGCTCTTAGATAAGCCACATACTAGTCACCTGCTATCATTGTTAGTGTCAGCCTTTAAGATATGCACATTTGTTAAAGGGCGCAGCAGCAGATGATGATTAATTAACAAGGTAAATCATTGTGATAGCAGCATATTAGATTGATTGCAGAGAGGATATGAGTTTAAAAGACAATCGAGGTGAAGGTTACAGTGGAATGTGATGGATGAGTACAGACGGGTTCTGGCCGGATGCACCTTATTTGTTGATGGTACCATTTGTATCAATTCTGGTCTGTGAGATGCTTCATTCAGATGTAGGCTGGTGGGATTTCTTTAATCTTTCCAAAGATTTCCTAATACAAAACTATACTCACAAGGGGCCTGATTCATTAAGGAAAGTTAAGTAAAATAATTAAGTAAGTAGTCTCCTGGACAAAGCCATGTTACAATGCAAGGGGTGCAAACTAGTTTTCTATTTTGCACATAAGTTAAATACTATCTGTTTTTCATGTAGCACACAAATATCAACTTTAAATTTCAGTGTACAAATAAGCTATCAAGTATTTGTGTGCTACAGGAAAAAACAGACAGTATTTAACTTATGTGCAAAACAGAACAGTCATTTGCACCCCTTGCACTGTAACATGGTTTTGTCCAAGAGACTACTTACTCATTTTTTTTTACTTAACTTTCCTTAATGAATCAGGCCCAAGGACAGTAACTACAAACTAATACAATGAAGGTTTGGACCAGTCTATACCTAATGCTGGCTACACTCTATGGGTCGTTTATCCAATTGTCGTGCCGATCACATGATAAACGACCGCTTGATAAGTTATTGCATTAAAGTGTAAGCTCCCACGATCATGTCTGATCATTCCAAAGCACATCATATCATTTGAATTGGTTTTATAAACTTATTAAGACTCACGATAAACGATGGAACTATGTCGGGCAAATGTGAAAGTGTGCGTGCACTCCGGACCGGCAGTGTCCATAGATCTCTATGGAGTGTGCAGAGTCACCGTCTGTTCAGCAGATGATTATGACAGATGAAGATCACAGATCTGAAGGTGAATAGTGTAGGTGTGTACACATGAATCTGTACGCCCATCGGGACATTCAGTCGTTTGTAAAACTCGTTACAGAAATCGCATCTGCAATAATTTTCTGTAATGTGTAACCAGCTTATGTTTTTCTGCATCAAGACCTGGAATACGACTGACTACTGTCTAAGAGCAGTCTCTATTGCTCTAAGTTCCCAGCACACTTATGCTTCCGGAGATAGAGCTTCTCCATATTTACAAAGCGCTCACTGCTAGACACTATTGCACGGTCATCTGGTGCAATCCATTTACCATGGCGGTACAAGATAACGGTAGCAGATGCCGTGCACAAGGAAATATGTTTTACTATTGAAATAAAGCATTTTTCTTATTTTAAATATATGATTTGTTTCCCCAATGTTTTTATTTGTTTTAATAAAATATATATATTTTTAGCTATTTTTAGTTTTTACAGACGTGGAATGGAAAGTCCAAATCCGGTTCACTGGCCTGATGAAGTGACCTTACCGCTGACAACCAGTATCGTCAGGGGGCTGAGTATCACTCAACTGCCCTAGTGAACATTTCTTGTTAAAATGCGTCAGGAGAAGATTTTCACTGCGATAAGCAGCGACCGAAAATCTATCCTATTGCCGGGTTTTTATAAAGAGTCACCTAAGAGATGTCTGACATGCAGACACCAAAGGAAACAGATAGAAAATAGAAAATCTCCACTCTGTACAGCATGGTGGGTCAGTGGTTAGCACTTCTGCCTTACAGCGCTGGGGTCATGAGTTCAATTCCCGATCATGGCCTTATCTGTGTGGAGTTTGTATGTTCTCCCGTGTTTGCGTGGGTTTCCTCCAGTTGCTCCGGTTTCCTCCCACACTCTAAAAACATACTGGTAGGTTAATTGGCTGCTAACAAAATTGACACTAGTGTGTGTGTGTGTGTGTGTGTGTGTTAGGGAATTTAGACTGTAAGCCCCAATGGGGCAGGGACTGATGTGAGTGAGTTCTCTGTACAGCGCTGCGGAATTAATGGCACTATATAAACAAATGATAATGATGATCTGTAGTTACGCAGCTATAACTAAACACAGTTCATGTTTATAACTACTTACTTACTTTCACCCTCACAATGGCACAATATCATTGAATAGTTCATCATAACGAAAAATAAAATTAACACTGATCAGATTGGTTCCCACTGGTGTGCAAGTGTTTTTTCACTCTAGTGAAAAAATGAGGGAAAATAAATGTTAAACACTAATGCATTTGACAAACTTGTATTATTTTTTGACTAGCATTTAGAGTTCACTGCGAGCTTCCGCAATGCATTTATCGAGAGTAAACACATGTGCAGAGAACAAAAGAAAAGCAAGCATTACTATAGTGCAATGCCAGCAAACACTACTAACACATACTTGCCAACTCTCCCGGATTGTCCGGGAGACTCCCGCATTTTGCGAGAGTCTCCCGGACGAGTGTGGCAATCTCCCTGATAGGAAGGGGGAAAAATTTAGTTTAAACGCCGCGATTCACCCGGAATCGCGGCGTTTAGCCCCGCCCCCACTGTAAAATGACGCGATTTGCGTCATTCCGTCACGGGGGCGGGGCCAAAATGACGCGATTTCGCAGCCCCGCCCCCTGCACGCCCATGTCCCAGCCGGCATCTCCCGGAAAAAAAAAAAAAATGTTGGCAAGTATGTACTAACAGCAAAAATCGGTATGGTGACACTATTAACAATGTTATATCTAGTGTCATGCCTGCTTATGTGTGTTTGTCTAGCATTAAAAACCCTAGCAAAAGATATGTAATTAATGCCATTATGTACGAAACCTGAATACAGTAACTCTCTTGCGTCCTTTTCCTAAATAGATCTGATACTAAAATATGTCTAAATGATGCAGAAACAGCCATTTATGCATGATTTAAGGTTTGATAAAGACATCCCTTAATGGTATAAATCTCCCTTTATAACATGCTATTAAAATGTTCCAGTGCTTACAATTATGGAATTTTCTTTTTCAGTGGCAGCTTTCCCTCAGTCTTTGTTATCACATCCCCAATTCCAATGGAAGTTTATTATTTATCTGTTTTGTAATGGGAGGATGGCAGATCAATTTTATTAGTTCATCTTTGCATAGCATTTGCCTTAACCATGCATCCTTTAACAGATTATTGGGTTGTAGCACAAAGAATTTATTGATGGGTTATAAAAATGGGTACTTTGTGCTGTTTAATCTACAGTCATGGCCAAAAGTTTTGAGAATGACACAAGTATTGGTTTACACAAAATTTGCTGCTTCAGTGTTTTTAGACCTTTTTGTCAGATGTTGCTATGGTATACTGAAGTAAAATTTCAAATATTTCATAAGTGTCAAAGGCTTTTATTGACAATTACATTAAGTTTATGGAAAGAATCAATGTTTGCAGTGTTGACCCTTCTTTTTGAAGACCTCTGCAATTTGCCCTGGCATGCTGTCAATCAACTTCTGGGTCACATACAGACTGATGGCCGCCCATTCTTGCCTAATCAATACTTGAAGTTTGTCAGAATTTGTGGGTTTTTGTTTATCCACCCACCTCTTCAGGATTGACCAAGTTTTAATGAAATTAAGGTCTGGGGAGTTTCTTAGTCATGGACCCAAAATTTTGATGTTTTCATCCCCGAGCCACTTAGTTATCACTTATGCCTTATAGCAAGGTGTTCCATTATCCTGGAAAGGCATTGTTCATCACCAAACTGTTCTTGGATGGTTGGGAGAAGTTGCTCTTGGAGGATGTTCTTTATTCATGGCTGTGTTTTTAGACAAAATAACTTGGCTGAGAAGCAACCCCACACATGGATGGTCTTAGGATGCTTTACTGTTGGGATGACAAACGATTGATGGTAGCCCTCACCTTTCCTTCTCCGGACAAGCATTTTTCCAGATGCCCCAAACAAACTGAAAGGGGATTCATTGGAGAAAATGACTTCACCCCAGTCCTCAACAGTCCTATCCCTGTTCCGTTTTCAGAATATCAGTCCCTGATGTTTTTTCTAGAGAGAGAAGTGGCTTCTTTGCTGGCCTTCTTAACACCAGGTCAACCTCCAAAAGTCTTCACCTCAATGTGCGTGCAGATGCACTCACACCTGCCTGCTGCCATCCCTGAGCAAGCTCTTCACTGTTGGTGCCCCGATCCTGCAGCTGAATCAACTTTAGGAGACAGTCTTGGTGCTTGCTGGACATTCTTGGGTGCCCTGAAGCCTTCTTCACAACTATTGAACCTCTCTCGTTGAGCTTGATGATCCAATAAATGTTTGATTTAGGTGCAATCTTACTAGCAGCAATATCCTTGCCTGTGAAGCCCTTTTTTGGGTAAAGCAATGATAACTGCACTTGTTTCCTTGCAGATAACCATTGGTAACAGAGAAAGAACAATGATTTCAAGTACCACCTTCCTTTTAAAGCTTCCAGTATGTTATTCTAACTCAATCAGCATGAAATAGTGATCTCCAGCCTTGTCCTCGTCAACACTCTCTCCTGTGTTAACGAGAGAATCACTGTTCTGATGTCAACTGGTCCTTTTGTGGCAGGGCTGAAATGCAGTGTAAATGTTGTTTTTGGGATAAAGTTCATTGCCATGGCAAAGAGGTACTTTGAAATTAATTGCAATTCATCGGATCACTCTTCATGACATTCTGGAGGATATGCAAATTGCCATAATAAAAACTGAGGCAGCAGACTTTGTGAAATACAATATTTGTGTAATTCACCACACTTTTGGCTGTGCCTGTAAAGATTTATTTGAGATTACAGTTTTAGAGGGATTTGCAAACAAATCTGCTGAATGAGGTTATATATTAGTGAGACATAACTTTGTTGGGAAAAACTACTTAAAAGTGCCCCAAGAGACTGAAGTTATTATGTTGTGATGATTGTGAAAATTAGTGTAATTTCTAACAGTGAATGGGAGGATTAGTCAAAAAGTGGGTGTAGGTCATTAGAGCTAAATTTGAGAATAATAAAAAAAAACAGATTAGAACTTCTAGATTTGGATAATTAAAAAAGTTAGCATTCTTACGGTAAATAGATTAAATATATAATTATTGAGAAAAAAATGGAAAATGGGAAAGGGATTCAGGATTTAAAAAGAAAATCAGATTAGGATACGTACACAAAAAGTAAAAAACATTTTAATTTACCCAGTGAGAGTGCAGTATGTGGTAATGGGAAATACTCCAATGTATTGCTTAGTATTGGATGCCAAAAAAGAAGGTCTCTTTTCTGGTAATGGTTGTATTTTTTATAAAAATGTCTCTAAAGGCCAAACTAAGGGAACAGGCAAATTGTGACTTTAAGCCACTGTATAGGTCATTGGTACGGCCTCATCTAGAATACTGTGTTCAGTTCTGGAGGCCATATCTCCAGAAGGATATACGTACATTAGAGACTATACAAAGAAGGGCAACTAAAATGGTGAATGGCCTACAGCACAAAACTAACCCGAAAAGACTAAAATATTTTAATATGTACAGTTTGGTGCAAAGAAGGGAAAGGGGGGACATGATAGAGACTTTCAAATATGTCAAGTATTTGAACAAGGTGCAGGAAGTGAACAATCTTCAACAGTATTAGAACACGAGGACACGCATTGACACTGGAGGGAAGTGAGTTTAGATAAAATTTGAGGAAGAACTACTTCACAGAAAGGGTAGTGGATATGTGGAATAGCCTCCCATCAGAGGTGGTAGAGGCTAATACAGTGAAGCAGTTTAAATATGCTTGTGATAGACATAAGGATATCCTTACAAAGAACTAAGGATCAAATAGGGTTTGAGGTTACCATAGGTTAATAAAACAATAGGCAGACTAGATGGGCCAAGCGGTTGTAATCTGCCGTCAAATTCTGCTTCTATGTTAAGAGGTGGAGACTCTTGAACAAATCAAATAAGATAACTTCACACATCTGCTTGTTTCCATTCTCAATATAGATTATAATCACCATTATCAAGATCAATATCACAAATCACATTAAAACTCAGGAGCTCAGAGATCACTGACTCACAGGCAGGATATAGATACAGTAATTCTAGATTGATGCCATAACACCCCCCACATCATTACACTCAATAGGTTGATTTGTAAACAGTGGAGGAAAAACCAAAGTGGGCACACTACCCAGGAAAAAAAGGATAGGGGGTTGGAGGGGAGGGGGGGGGGGGGGAGGCTGGAATGGTTATAGATAGGCAACATCTCCACTTTTTCAAACCCGCAGTTTAGTAAATATACCCCCATATGTCATCTTGGTCTATGGTCACTTTTAAGAGGATGCAAAACAATTTATCAGTTCCAACTAAGTAAATTGTAAGAAAGCAAAAAAGAAAAAGAGGGATGTGTTCACTTTGGCATCTGTTTTATGGAATTTGTGGAACCCTAAGTTGCTTAACATGGTTATATTTCATTAAAACAAAATGCTTTAAATCCAATATCACCCAAGAGGTATTTGATCTAATGCTTTATTTATTAAGCATTCATCATAGTGCACATCTGGGATGCAATATGTGGAGCCTACCACTTAATGTTGGAGAACATGTTTTATTCAATATAGAAGGAATATACAAATGAGTTATACCCTCCATAGTGTATTTAAACACTGCTTTAAATGACTGACTAATTTATTTTAATCATGTTCTCACGTTCCTGAATAATAGTTTAAAATATATGGTTTTACATTGCGATATATTTGATAATCTTAATTATGCAATGTTATGAAAGGGAAACTTTTTTTTTTATACAATTTACATTTACATAATTGTTTTGAAACAATAATACCTATGCTCCTGTCTGAGAGGCGTCCATCTAATTAGTCAACAGGTATAAACGCTGTACGGAGTGTCAGCGTTTTCTAACCTTTCACAAAGCATTGTTTTGCTTCGAAATGTATCAGGCGTTATATAAATTGTATTAGTATTATGTTAAGTAAAAATTACCATATATTCTTTGTGGATCGAGAGGACTTACTCGTGAGATCTTCCTAAATGTCATAAAATTGAAGATTTACTAAAGCTTATTTGGAATCCTAAGCATATGCACTTGATGACAATCCAGATACTTAAGTATATACATTTTTTACTTTGAGCATGCTATAAAATGATAAGTGGTGGTGGGCAAGAGTTCATCCCCACATCTCTATTAGGAATGCTTGTAAGTATTTCAATATTGTGTGTAAGTTTCTCGTGGGAGCATTAAATCCCCTCTCGCTGTTAAATAATATTGCACCAGAGATGCTTGCTCTTCTTCTGTTTGTTTGTTCTTTAATTGGAATTTGATCTGAAAACCTACAATATTGCACAGTTCTTTACCAGGTTTATTGATGTTTATTCAATCACGTGGATGTATGTATACGGTTCATTATAAAACAAATATATTATTGTTTTTATATTTATATGTATATATTTGTTTTTTCGATAATGTGCAATATATATATATATATATATATATATATATATATATACATATATATATCGATGCTGAGTTGGCATTTGGGAATTTGGAATGTAATAAAGCTTCTAAAAGAAATAATTGTTTCAATGTTTCAGTGATGAAGAAAGTTTATTACAACTGAAACTGAAATGTGTAATCCCTAAATGCCATCCCCCCATTTAGAATTACCAAGTATATAGAGTAAGAAGACTGTTACATATTGATTATTTTCTTGTATTTTATTTTACTATATATATATATATCTTATATATATAAGCCTAGTGGCGTGTGTTGGTCTGTGTGGAAAAAAAAAAACCAAGCTGCAGCGCCACCTGCTGGGCGGAGTTATACACTGACCTACTACATTCTTAGTGTGTTTGGGGAATAAAAAAACTCAGAAAGGGCTGAAATTTGGTATACTAAGATGTTTTTAATTTGTTAATTTAACTTGGTAATTGTTAAAAGTGTTTAT